>NC_072895.1:88787878-89090909 GCF_027943255.1 Anastrepha obliqua | reverse complement strand
GATGCTTGCAATGGTCTACAGTCAACAACAATATTGAGCAGAACGAGAACACAAAAGGTGTTGACTGATCACGATCATCACAAGAAACGAGTTGAAGCAACAAATTTTTCTATATAAGTGCTTCCTAATAAATGACTTTTAGATGGATAAATAGATAGATAGAAATCTCCAAGCGATCAAGAGTCGTACTTGAAAAGAGATACAGTGTGGTGCTGCCAGAGTCTCAATTGTGGTCAAACCCTGAAAATGAGCCTGGCAAATACTGTTTTCGCATATTCACGAATGGTTCTAGGACTGAGCACATTTCTGGCTCTGGTGTCTACGTGGAATCCAGCTGGACAAAACTACACTTTGCTCTTGTAATATACACAAAATCGAAATTTTTTTTCTTCACTCATCTTATAGTAAATCATTTCAAGAATGTTGTGTCAAAATTTTAAGTGGATCGGAGCAGAACTCTCAAAGTTATAGCCTTTGTAGGCACTCTACCTCGAATGCGGAGCATCGATAATTTTTCAGAGTCATTTTTTCAAACGCGTTTTTCCCGAAACGACTTCTTAAAAGTCGGTGCCAATCACAACTCCGAAACTATTCAACCGATTCTTTTCAAATTTGGCACACGTTTTCTAAATCAAAAATACCCCCCCCCCCCCCACTGTTTTTTGCATTACATCATACTTTAACTGAAAAATTCGACTTTTTTAGTTTCAGATGATTCTACGACGAATGCCGATTGGCACCGCAGAGCACCTCTCGAAAAACATATCTCCAAAAAAACTCTGTCATGGGCTTATTTGTCAATATTTTATTATTAATATTTTTTAAAAACTTATTGAAAAGATGTACAATAACATGTAACTGATTTTATTAAAGTATCTTAAGCCATATTTCTGTAAAAAATTCACAAAAAAAGTGTTTTTTTTTAGCGCTAAACCCTATCACCCCCTTAAACCCTCAAGCGAGCTTGGTAGGCTGAGAGAGGTTGCAGATGGACAAAACTGATGTTACCTGTCATGTCCGAACGACTGTCGCAGATCCAGAGCCACTTTTGTGGGCGAAACAAATGGGAAAGATAGGCACCCTAGACAGTCCATTCTGCCCAGCTTGTGGAGAGGAGGATGAGGCGGCGGACCACTTTCTGTGCGTCTGCCCGGACTTCGCTCGAATTAGGCTTGAGATCTTTGGCACTGATGTGTTAAGAAGCGATCATCTTTGTCCTTGGCACCACAAGATATACTCGGTAGATTTAAAGAAAATTAAAAGGGACTCGGAGTGCAGTACAATGGGCTTAATTGTTTCTGAGTGCTGTGCTTGCTAGTCTGTCCCAACAAAAAAAAATATGCTTAGATTCATTTATTTAAAAAAAAAAGAAAAAAAAATCTTAGAAGACTAATTGCAATATATTTTACTTCATTCAAATTAACAAACGTTTAAAAGTCATCTGCCGGAAAAATTAGGTAGATTTGACATTTTTAGCAGCTCTAGGATCGGAATCACTACTAGCCACTATTTATTGAATAAAATGGGGTACTCTCCAAACGATTGCCGTTGCAGTGGTCGCAGCTTAGGGGAAATTGAATTGATTCGAACTCAGCCTTCACCAGGGTTGTGGTCTAGCGAGGCTAAGATGCGCAGTGAAACGTCGCCACAAATAGTAGACGCGCTTCGATTTCGCTGAAATTTTATGCAAGTTTTTCTTTTACTTAGGTAAAAAGAAATATTAAATATGGACTTTCGTGCCATTTGGCAAATAATAATTGGGCCAATTTTGAAAAAAATTTCATATCTTTGATTCAGAATTAAAGAAAAGATCCGGTAAGTGGTTTTATAGTCCATTAAATTTTATGCGTGAAGTGCGAGCTTTAAGTTGCTAGAGAATTTCGTTGATTTTTTATAATTTTTTCTCTTGACGCTGTTGCGAATTTTCTCCATAGAACAAATACATCGAGAAATGGTAATCCAACAATAATATATTGATGTTAAAATATATTTATCCATATCTGAACCTCTAACTGCCTTTATTGTCGTATCTAAGTCAAAGTACTGCCACATTTCATGCATCGAAATTACGCGATGTTAATGTAAGGAAATCCAAGTAAATGCGAAGAGTTCCTACTGGAATATCGACACATACACATCTCTTATAATAAAGATATATTATATATTTTTATTAATATTATTTATTTATTTTAATAATACAAAGTGGCGCAAAATTCATCACCCTTCGTAATATAATATTTGCAAATGGAGTCGTACGTCGACCATATTTGACAGTTGTAAACTCAGCAGTTATAGCATACAGACAGATAAACAATTGAACGTAAAGGGCAAAATAAAGATTTCCATAACTCGAAATTATTTTTGTTTTTTTTTAATAAAAAAAATATTCAAAGAAAAATTGGATGATTACTTTAGCGCCACCTTTTATAAACTTCTGTATTAAAAATACGTAAATATGTACGGTTCTTCGAATTTTTAATACGGAATTTCAAAAAGCAGAAGTTTGACAATATACAATTTTGCAGCAGAGATTTTTAAAATACATCATTTCGCAATAAAGAATTTTTACAGAGTAGATTTTTACAATACAGAATTATAGTTTTAAGTTTTAAGTTGTTTTTCTTAGTTTCAGTTTTTTTTTAGTTTTATTGAATTTTTTTTTCTTATTTTAAAAATTTAATTTCTAATACAGATGTAATATTTTACAATAATAAATGAATACTAATCATAACACTAATAATAAATAAATAATGACAAAATACAGAATAGTTTACAAATTTTATATTTAATTTTTATAAGATTTTATTCATATTTTTATTATCATTTTGTTCGAATTAATCTCCAATGAAAATTATTCAGCAGCGGCTTGCAAGAGAGTAGTGCAAAACTTTCTCTTAAACAACAACACACAAAAAAGTCCGCAGGCACGCTGTTTACATGGTTCAAATTTACTAAGCAAACGCTAATATTTCTTTATTATAAAAGTATTGAATGCAATCTCTATTGAATTTCTTGTTTTTCAAACAGTAAAATCGCTTGTTTGTCGCTTTGTTTGATTATTTAAATTGCAACTGTCTTTAATCCGCTGTTTACTTGCTTACAAATTCTCGATAGTGACAATTTTGCAGTAGGAATTTAGAACTTCCCCTTCAAGTCAACTGCCATTTTGTGCTCTCAATTGCCCCTACTTGGAACGTTTTTTGTGTATGCCAAAACCTGAGAATTTGTGGTAATTCATTGATTGTCGACTAGACTAAATAGCACATCCGAAAAATCTAAGTTTCCGAAACCTGAACCACTTTTAGACTGTTCTAATGAAATATAAATTTTTCCAGTAATCCACAAAGAGTTTAAGAGGGCCACTTCACAGTTTGGAGTTAGGGAAAATATCGTTTTTTTATCATGGCATGGTGTTAAATCTTGTTAAAGCCCAAGTATGTATATATATATGTTCATTCAATAATGATGTTTTTTTTAGCGCCCGCCACTGAAGTAAATTACGTTCTCAGAAATATCTTGGCTAAAATAGAATAATCGCACTTGAATATTAGAAAAAATAATATGAAATAAATTTTTTGACTTGATAAAATTTATATATTAGTATACCTTCTCTTGTGCTTTTCAAAATATATAAATGAAAAGACTAAGTTGTGCCACTTATTATGCAAAAGAAACGCTCTTGCGATTCACTGTACTTGTACGAGTATGCTCTAACTTTTTCCTACTAGTGTGCATTTATGTACATACATATGTCAGTTAGCTCACATTGAAATCATCTGCTGCTCAGCTGAGCATGCTCGCTTGCTCGTGTCTTCGTCCATTCGCCCGCACAAGGACATGCAATGCTCTTCAATTCATAACGTTTGTATTAGTCATTAGTTGCTGCCATGCAAGTCCTTTATTTATACTTGATATAAACCCATACAACAAAATACACACACACAAAGGTATATTTGTATACGTACATATACGAGTATATTATATATTTTGTGCGAACAAAGTTTTTCCAAACCAACCCCACTCCCACGCACTCCCACCCAGCACATGGTTTAGAGGCGTCAGCTGTGCATTGGCTTGTGACCGTTAGTTGACGTACCATTTACAAAGTGCTTGCTGCTGTCATTGCTATTGCATAAGTTCTCCTCTGCTGTGCCTCTATTATTGTTGTTGGTAGCAAAGCAATGGAAAGCATTATTTCTAAATATTTCCCATGCGATGATTACAACATTGAATTGCTCTTTTATTATCCAATGCCGCTTGCTGTTCACTAGTTCATGTACTCATACTTACGAATGAGTAAGTATATGTGTATGTGTTAGTTTTTTCTTTTATGGTTCTCTTCTACTATTTTATTACTCTAATTTTCAATATCCATTAGCAAAAATAGGTGTGTGTGTGTGTGTGTCTGTTTGTATGTGAATTTCGTATTGCCTATAAACGTTTAATTTAATCCAAATCCTGGTTGGCAGCCATGATTGCGTAGTCGCCGTTGCCAGCTCGTTAACATAGCTTTGTAAACTTGGCCTTGACGAGTACAACAAAAATAGTGCAAAAATAATGTTTGTTGTTCCATTTTAAACTGGGTCATCCATACGTTGACTTTTGTTCACAACTCTCAGCTTTGCTGTTAAATGCTATAGATTCACTTGAGTGCATAGCGGCGCCACTGACGCCTCTAATTCCATTTTCTAACGTCCATGTGTGGGTGATCTTGGCTTTTTCTTCCTTTTATTGAACTTTCGCAACGGGCTAAGGGTTCAATTATTCATTTATTATTTTGAGATGACGGGTATGTGAGATGACGCTGAGCATGCAAATATACGTACCTTTTTTTCAAAGTTTGTATATGTAGTTGTATACACATATGTGTAGGTGATGTTTACATAAGTATATGTAAGTGTAATCAATAATTTTCACAACTCATTGTCGTTGATGTTGGTATAGAAAAAAGAATGTGTGTCGACAATACATACATATAATGATAATGCAGCTTTGATAGTAGAGATGAATGGCATGCAGCAAGGACATCCGTGCTGCAGGCAAATGTGATGACTTTAGGGGGGTTTGAAAATTTATATTAGGTGAAGTAAAATGTTCTTAACGACGTTGGAATGAACCTACTTGCAGTTATAATTATCCCTATGCAAGTGGTTACAAAAATTTAGTATTCAGACTAATGAAATATTAATACCCGCGCAATAGTATGAGTGCTCACACACCGATTAAACTCTAGGATTTCCATAATTTTATCCACATTTTCAATATTTGGGCTAAATACGCAACAGAACAACACTCTTGCATTCAAAGCTGTAATGGGTACCGAAGCAGATGATATTTTGTGGTCTCCTGCTCTATCTTGTTACCGTTTCCGTAGTGCTAGCGAAAATTGTATCGAATTTTCAGTTTTCTTAACTTTATTCTGGAATGCTGTAACACACAACCGACTTCAGTAAAAGGAGAGCTGAGCGATTCCATGTCAACTGATCTAATTATTTTGCTTATTGTCGTAAAATTTTCTGAAAATCGATTTATTTGTAGACTTGAGAAACTACAGATTTGAGAAAAAATTAGCTGGAAAATTTTTTGAAACAACTTTTATTTATTTATTTATTTATTTATTTAGTTATAATCGGAAAAATAACAAAAATCTGTTTAAATTAAATTTAAATTCTGTTTCTATGGGTTAGCAACTAAGTAATTGCGCATTTCACTCATATATGGCTTCAGTTGAATTTTTAGTTTGTAGATCGGCTGCGTAGTTTTCGTTTCCCGTACGTTGAAAAATGGTAAATCAAAAGGAACATTTGCGTCATATTTTGCTTTTTTATTTCCGCAAAGGAAAACCGCGTCGCTAACTCATAAAAAGTTATGTGCTGTTTGTGGTGACGAAGCCTTAAAAGAACGGCAGTGTCAAAAGTGGTTTGCCAAATTTCGTGCTGGTGATTTTTCACTCAAAGATGAAAAACGCTCTGGTCATCCAGTTGAAGTTGATACCGCCCTAATCAAAGCAATAGTCGATTCGGTTCGCCACAGTGCAACACGTGAGATTGCAGAGAAGCTTCGTGTATCACACACATGCATTGAAAATCACTCAAAACAACTTGGCTATGTTTAAAAACTCGTTATATGGGTTCCTCACGAACTGAAAGAAACGCATTTAAAGCAACACATTAACAGCTGCGATTTGCTAAAGAAACGTAATGAAATTTTTTTTTTATTTTTAAAACGACTGATAAGTGGCGATGAAAAATGGATTGTTCACAACAATACCAAGCGTCGGAATAGATCGTGGAGCAGGCCAGGTGAACCAACTCAAACAGCATCAAAAACTGAAATTCATCAAATGAAGGTTTTGTTATCAGTTTGGTGAGATTACAAAGGAATTGCCTACTTTGAACTCTTAGCACCCAACCGAACGATCAATTCTAATGTCTACATTGAACGACTAACGAAATTATACAATGCAGTTGAAGAAAAGCGGCCCCAATTGACAAATCGAAAAAGTATTGTATTCCATCATGGCAATGCAAGGCCACACACATCTTTGGCCATTTAGCAAACATTATTGGAGCTTGGTTGGGATGTTTTGCCACATCCACCATTTAGTCCTGACCTTGCAACATCTGATTACATTTTGTTTCGATCTTTACAAAGCCCCTTGAATGGTAAAAATTTCAATAATGATGATGATGTTAAATCGTACCTGATTCAGTTTTTTGCCAATAAAACCCAGAAGTTTATGATGCTGCCTAAAAGATGGCAAAAGGTCATTGATCAAAACAGGAAATACATTACAAAATAAAGTTACTCAGTTCCATGAAAAAATTGTCTTTGATCTTCTAAAAAAAAAGTCCGCAATTACTTAGTTGCCAACCCAATTATTGAAACTGAAATTTGAAAAGATCGAGCCAAGGAGCACCAGGAGATTTTGTGGCTCCTAAAACACTCAGGCTAAGAAGCCCATTAGATTTAACCCAATAATTACTAACTAAACTCATTTTGTCAGTATATTGAATTTGGATTTTGGTAGGGATTTGTGTCAAAATTTGGGAGCTTATATATATATAACTATAAATATTCTTTCTTCGCTCTAGAAATTGCATTACTGTTTTATTCGATCTAATACAAAAATATCATATTTTGGGCGGATTTTTAATGGATTATCAAAACGAATGCGTTCAAGCAAAAATGACCAATCAAGCGCACCACGCATTATATTCGTATCAAAAACAAATTTCAATAATGTTTAGAGGAATTTTCCTAATATTTGGAGATTTGAAGCTAATTAACAGATACTTAGGAAGGCAACGGATCATAAAATCGTAGCGACTGAAAAGCAAAGGGCGCCAAAGTAAAAAGAAAAATACGTTCGCTCAAGCCGTTTTACATACATGGCAGACAAACGAGGTGTGTTCAAAAAGTATCTCGAATTTTGAATTGTCGCAGGTTACGTATATAAATTCGAAATATAGCTCCTCCGACTCTAGGTGGAACGGCACTGCCATTTAGTGATGAGGCCCGCTACTTAGGTCTAATACTAGACCGAAAGCTAACTTGGAAGGCAAATGTCGAAGATAGAGTAAAAAGGGCGACAATAGCACTATACTCTTGTAAACAGCTGATAGGACTAAGTTGGGGTCTCTCCCCATCTATCGTATACTGGCTTTACACGGCAATTGTCAGACCAATCCTAACATATGGCATATTAGTATGGTGGCCAGCTCTAGATAAATTGTACATTAAAAGAACCATGGCAGACGTACAAAGAATGGCCAGCCTTTGCATCTGCGGGGCCCTCAGAACCACACCCACAGATGCACTAAATATTATGCTTAACATTTTACCAATAGAGCAATAAGTTAAGCAAACAGCTGCCAAAGCAACTCTCAGACTAAGAGAAATCGGCCTACTCAGAACGAACTAAAGAGGACACTCCTCAATTTTAGAACAATTCCCCTGCATTCCCAGCACAACGGACTTCTGTAGGACCAAGGACATCAATTTTAATAAATCCTTTGTCACAGTATTTCCTTCCAAAGAGGAATGGGATAACGGGCTCATTGGTAAGATAAATGACTTAAACATCTACACAGATGGCTCAAAACTGGACAACAAAGTAGGTGGAGGGGTCTACTCCGACAAACTCGGAGTATGCCAATCATTTCGCTTACCTGATCATTACAGTGTATTTCAGGCGGAAGTCACTGCCATAAAAGAGGGACTTAAAGAAATAAAAACGAGAGTATTATCCACAAATGAAGTCTTCATTTACTCGGACAGTCAAGCAGCAATATAAGCGCTGGAATCAAAAACGCACTCGTCAAAAACAGTTCCAGAATGTTTTAAACTTCTAGATGACGTATCTAAATGCAAGGTGCACCTTATCTGGGTACCAGGCCACAGATACATTGCAGAAAACTGTAAGGTGGATGAACTTGCAAGAACCGGTACAACGCTCGATCTCGAACCGGATAAGGCGCTGATACCCATGCCCATAGCCACTTGTAAATTACTTATAGACAGGGAAACCATCAAAAAGGTAAATACAAGCTGGCAAAACCTCACAACATGCGAACTAAGCAGACAGACATGGCCGAACTGGAACAGCGGTCGATCGAAGATCTTGCTAAGATTCAACAGAGAATCTATAAGAAAAATGATAGGTGTCATTGTTTAATAGGCAGCCACGCTAGAAGGTTAGGACTCCCGTACTTCGATTTCTGTAGAAGCTGTCTCAATACAGAAGAAGAGGAAACAGTCAGACACCTTTTATGTGAGTGTGAAAGCCTAGCTATGAGAAGGCTGCGCACTCTTGATACAACATTTCTAACCGATGTAGCGGACATAGCCCATCTAAAACTAACGAAGCTCTGCTCGTTTATTAAAGCAACCGGATGGTTTGAAAAGGAACACGTAGAGTAAGGATAAGCTCCAGTGGTATCACAATGGACCTGCCGAAGATCTAGGTGTGTCTTATGACAACCACCCTACCTACCTACCTACGTATAGGGTGGGCCATGTAAATTTGTTTTTTGAATTGGCTATAAAAAAAAAAAACTAATCAATATTTTTTCAAACTTTTTTTTTTATTTTGAAGATTGAACATTGTCATTTATGAATAAAAAATAATATCGTTCAAATGACTGCCACGACTGGCTTTACAGTAGACCATTCGATCAACCCAATTTTAAAGCACATTTTCTATTGTTTGGGCTCCAATTTCATGAATGGCAACTTCGATTTCGTGTTTCAAAGCATCAATTGTCTCTGGATGGTTCGCATAGCATTTGTCCTTAACGGCTTCCCACAAAAAATAGTCCAACGGGCTTAAATCACAGCTCCGAGGCGGCCAATTGATATCGGAATTTCGACTGATTATTCGGTTTTCAAAAACGGTAGCCAAAAGTTCGAGCGTAACTTTGGCAGTGTGACAAGTTGCACCATCCTGTTGACATCAAATGTCGTCCATGTCATCCTCTTCAATTTTTGGAAACAACTCGTTGAGCATGTCACGGTAACACTCGCCATTTACTGTAACCGCGGCTCCTCGCTCATTTTCGAAAAAAAGCCCGATGATACCGTCAGACCAAAAACCGCACCAAACAGTGACTCGTTGTGGATGCATGGATCAAAGAACCTGTATACAAATTTTTTTCTCAATTTTTTTTCAACTTTTCGTGCCTTTCGATTTTTTTCAATGATTTGGGCATGAGATAAGTCGCCGCAAAATTCGTACCAAAACTGCTCAATTTCGACCAAAAGCAGCATCGCATGAACATTGCTAATCAGATGTTGGACTCTGTCCGCGACAACCCAAATTTACAATACTTCAGAGGGTCATAACTGGTGACGCATCGTGAGTTTATGGTTATGAAGCGGAAACCAAAGCTCAATCCTCTCAATGGAAGCTGCCGCACGAACCAAGACCGAAAAAAGCGCGCCAAGTTCGATCGAATGTAAAAGTTTTGCTTACCGTTTTCTTCGATTGCAGGGGCGTTATACATCATGAGTTCTTGCCACATGGTAAAACGGTGAATAATAGGCCGGGTCGATTTGTGGGGAGGCAAAAAAATCGCCCATTACTCTGTGAAAATCGTATTCTAGGGATCAAAATAAGAAACTTTGTCGAAAGAACCATACCTCTAAAACGAATTCTGATGTCCCCCAATTTGGGTCGAACTTTTTAGTTTCTTTTCTCATGTAAAGGCCAAAAATGGTGATATTTGGAAATGATTGTATGGGGAACCCCCCAGGGGAGTTCCAGGGGGTGTGCCACTGGCATGGGTGGATCGGCCGTCCAAAGTTAGTGGGAGTCGGTCATACATTTGGACTCGATTGGAGCACTCTAAATGGGTCAAAGTGGGATTTTTTGTTCGAACCAAATTGGGGGACATCAGAATTCGTTTTAGAGGTATGGTTCCTGCGACAAAGTTTCTTATTTTGATCCCTAGAATACGATTTTCACAGAGTAATGAGCGATTTTTAAATCGACCCGCCCTAGTGAATAAGGAATATTACCTGCAAGTTATGCGCAACTTGCGCGACTTTTTGGCCAAAAACAACACACTAATGATGCCACAGCCATCGTGTTCCACAGATCTGACCCCCTGTGCCTTTTTCTTGTTCCCGAAACTGAAGAGGCCCATGAAAGGACGACGCTACGCTACGATTGACGAGATAAAGACGGCATCGAAGGAGAAGCTGAACAAGATAAAAAAATGATTTTTCGAAGCGTTTCGAAGTTTGGAAAAAACGTTGGCACAAGTGCATAATATCTCATGGAGATTACTTTGAAGGGGACAAAATCGATATTAATGAATAAATAAATAATTTTTGAAAAAACACAAATTTCACGATACTTTTTGAACACACCTCGTAGTACGACCACCATATAAAGATGACATGGAGCAGTGCAATCTGAGCTAAAGCGACGAATGCAAGCAAGCATAGAGCACGATTTTGCGATATCGTAATTCAGTTGAATATGAACAGAAATTTAGCATCGAAAACTACTAGAAGATGGGATAACTCATTTGCCGAACTCAAGTATGAATAGAAGATGAACATTTAGGAAATACTAAAAACCAGTATTTTGTAATATTTATTACATAGGATTTATTCAATGTTATAAATTTTGGTATAGAGTTTTTCAATGAGAAAAATTTCGGCACTTTTTGATATTCTTATGATCTTTTTTTCTTTTTAGAATAAAATATACTTAAACAAATGTTTACTTTTGTTAAAAATGTTTAGAAAAAATTTGAGTAAAATCTATACACAGTAAAAGTTAGAAATGAATATAAGGAACAAAGAGTAGTAACATGCAGAGTCCAAAGAGGAATCCAAATTAGGACCACTGCTATACTTATATGTACACATATAATACATATATGCAAAAATCAGGTTTCTGAAGAAGCTTGTTGTTGCTGCCACCTCTGGTGTTCGGCGCGGCAGTATCTTGGGACCACCCTTATTTGTGTTTTTATTAGTGATATTAAAAGTTGTTTCTTATTAGCTAATTTTTTGCTTTATGCTGGTGACCTTAAGAACTTCTCAGCAATCAAAAGTCAGGAGTATGCCATTCATCTTCAAACCGATATTGATAGGGTTTACTAGTGATGCCAAATATTCCGTCTTTCACTGAACTTGTCTAAATGCTTTCAAATGTCTTTCTCGAAAATATCTAACATTGGGCGTACCAAGTACAGTGTCTCGACTTGTGTCCTTCAGTGTGGCAGTAAGATTAAGCACCTTGGTGTTGTCTATGATACAAAATTTTCTTTTAAAAGCCATATGAATTATACTACTTTAAAAATGTTTCTCCATGTGGGGTTTCGTCAGACGGAGTGTCATTAAGTTCTCTGATCCCCATACCATCAAGTTATTTTATATGATACATCATTTGTTAGGTCTTATTTAGAATATGCTGATTTTGTTTGTGGACCATGTAGTGAGAAAGATATCAATGGAATCGAACATGTGCAAAAAATTTGTTGAAATATGCCTTCAGTCTCTGAAATTTATTGATCCCATACTATCATATTCTGCTCATCTCATGCTTATAATTTTAAAATCCTTAAAAATCCCTATGTATAGTATACACTGGGTCTGCCCTTTTCATAATATCATTATCGGATTACAAAATTATAATTTTTCCAAAAGGGTGATTAGGTTTGCGCCACCTTTTCACATATCATAAATTAAATTAAACATGTAAATAAATACAAATTTATATAAATTTATCAGCCGAAAGCCTCTGCTGCTAGCGCTGCGTTTGCTTGAGTTTACTTATAATTTTATTATCATGTAAGCTTTAGAAAATAAAAAAAAATTAAATAAATAATAAAATAAAATTTATGTAATTATGACTGTGTTCACCAAACCAAACCAAATTCTACTATCGAAACAGTAAACCCTTACAAATATCTTGGCAACATAATTGTGAAAACCTAATTTTAGCAAAGCTGTCAGTAAATGTAAATTAATTCTAAGACATTTGCGGGTTTCCTTATCGGTAATTATGAAAGGTAATATTTAAAATTGATTGACTGGTCGATTCAATAAAATAAAAAAATAAAAAAATATACAAATATATAAGGCCTTTGAAACGAATAGTTGGCTTGATGTGTATTTACTAAACTTCTGCAGTAGCTCATTTGTTTCTCTTTCCACACAGTGTGATTCAATGCAATTGCCGATGTTAACATTGATTCGATTTAGCAGACGATCAACATTCACTCGACAACAAATGTTAGCAGGAGTTGAGAGCCAATAATGTTCACTCTTCTCTTTTAAAGCACGCCTTATAACTATTTTCATTGGCTTTCGAGTACGGAGCGAGTACGAGCGAACAGTTATGGCACGAGAAAATCGCGTTGTTTGTGTTATGCTTTTTGTTGCTTATATAGTTCATTTTACTTATGAATCGAAAGGTAATTGATTCGAAAAGCACTCGCATAGAATTCAATAGTAAATTTGTTAAATGTGAAGGGTAAAAAAACTTAAAAACCTAACCTTTATAATTAAAATAAGCAGAGTTTACTTGAATGAAAGTTTTGTTTTTGTTTTGTGTATTGTTATTATGAGGGTATTTAACACTGCGACCTGAAAGATCTTTGTGGCTTATTCTTTATAATAACAGTACTTTTATGCTTAAGAGTATTTTATATATAAAAATTTATCACCAAGTGCATAAATTATGAAGGCCAGGCAAATTTCGTTTCGCTACGTTCTCTTTTAATGCATATCAGGTCAGCCCATAAGTTCGTGCGTATTTTACCCATAATTTCACTTTTGTATGATTTTTGCATACAAAAAATTATTCGCGGAATATAACGGAATTATTAATATTTTCTTTGATATACTTTGCATTCAACAAGTCATTTTAATCGCGGATAGAAGCACGTTTTGTTAAAAAATAAAACGGAATCTTCGAACGCGTATAAGAGGAATATTTGTGTTTTTTTTTATAAAAGTGGTAAAAATGCAACAACTGCTGCTGCAGAAGTAAACACTGTTCACGGAGAGGATACCGTGAGTGCAAGCACTGCACAAAAGTGGTTTTCAAAATTCCGAAGTGGTAACTGCGTCCTAAAGTCTTTAACTCCGACGCCTTGCTCGAACTCGTGGAAGCTGAGCCAAATTTGACAGTCGATATGATAGCTCAGAGGTTAAATTCATCGCATGGAAAAGTTCACAGGTACCTGGGGAAAGGTTTCAAAGCTGAGAAAATGGGTTCCACATAGACTTTCCGTCGCCAATCTTCAGCAGAGAGTGAATGTGTGTTCTCAGCTGCTGCAACGGCTTGAAAATGAAAGTTTTTTGAACCGTATCCTGTTCCCAAACGCCAATGGTTAGATAAAAATGAAACACCAGAATCGACCCCTAGAGATGGCCTTCACCCCAAGAAGATTCTCCTGTCTATTTGGTGGGATATGGCCGGTATTGTTTATTATGAACTTCTGGAACCAAACTAGACGATAACTGCTGACTATTATTCCCATCAGCTATCGAACCTGAATGAGGCACTTAAAAAAATCGACCGTTTTTAGTGAATAGACGCAAAGTTTCTTTCACCACAACAACGCAAGACCTCATACCGCAAGGCAAACATTAGACAAGCTGAACGAGCTCGGATGGGAGCCAATGCCGCAAGCACCATACTCTCCGGATATTACACCTTGTGATTATCGCCTTTTCCGTGGACTTCAATCCCATATGAGTAACAAGAAGTACTCCTCAAAAGAAGGTATAAAATGGGATATCGAAGCGTATTTTGGCTCCAAGGACAAACAATTTCATGAGCAGAGAATTAAAAATTCGCCTAAACGTTGGGAAGACATTGTAAATAATAGAGGAAAATATATTGTTGTCTAATAAATACTTTAAACATCTTTTTTATTAATTTTAAAATCACCTTAAAAAAACGCACGAACTTATGGACTGACCTGTTATTTTGTATTATTTACTTACTTGAAAATTTCGATTTTATTTCCGTAAAATGTATTTTCTCACTATTTTGACGATCGGTCAATCGTATTAAGATTAGAAGATAACAATAATAAATAATTTCATATATTTAATATAAATATATGCCTCTGCCGTAGCTGAATGTTTAAGTGCGTGACTACAATTCGATAATGTCCGGCTTCAAGATGTCCGGCAAGAAACACCAAATTGCAAAAAAAGTTTTTGCTAAGAGCGGTTGCGCTTTGGAAAATAATGGCAAACACCTGAATGCATTTCTGACATGAAAAAGCTCTTCATAAAAACCATCTGCCATTCGGAGGCGAAATAAAACTTTCCGTCGCACCGTCCTTCCATTTTTGGAAAAACATCAAGACGCACACCACAAATTGGAGGTGCAGCTTGGCCAAGAAAAAAGTGCAAGTGCCAACTATTTATCAATAAATCGATTTTCTTTTTGAAATATCAAAATTCTTAATATGAAAGCGAAAGGTGAAAAAAGTGAAAGAGAAGCCACTTCACATTACTCATACGCCCCACTCTTCTGAGATCCGATTTATGCCTAAAATGTTTTTTTGTTTTTATTTTCTTATTTATTTATACCTAAATTATATGAATATTTTTGCGATTATTATTGTTATATTCTTTTAAGACGGAATTTCATTTAAAATAAATAGCTTAAACATTAACTTTCATAAATATTAAACCCCCTACGGATACCTACAATCAAATATGAGTACACTTTTATTTTTACCGTCTTATGTTGTCCTCTATTTTAGACACGATTCGCATTCACTTTTTATGTTAATGCATGAGTTCGCTCTCTTTTTGTTTTTGCACTTCCTTGCCAACTGCCTTCAAGCAAGTATCCAATAAAGGCATACCATGACTCGCCATATAGCAATAATCGCTGCACGAGCGCATTCTCTTTTCATTTTCATGGCAGCATGTGTATATGCACGAATATGCACGGCTCTGCGCATACGAATGAGTCAAGTCACTGTGATTGTTGCTGTTGCTGTTGCTGTTGCTATTTAGCTGCTTCTATTTGTACCGCGTTTCCTTAGCTTTGTCACACATCACTTCCTACTACTTATCGTGCAAAGAATGTCTAAATAGCAACAACAGTAAATAGGGCAGAAGATTTTTTTACGACATAACGTCAACCACTTCGCATCACAAAACAATGGTAATAACAATGTAGGCGTCGGCATCGGCATCGGCGTCGATGTCAACTGCAAGCAAAGGAACGAATGGACAATGTATGGGCATTGGAAAATACATAAAAGAAGAAAGGCAATGGTGATAAAAACGATGCATATAATGAAGGAAAAAACGCGCAAAGTAACTGGGCCAATTGTTGGATACTTGGTATGAGAATTTTGTGAATTGATTAGTGGGCGTGCGGAAGAAAAGTACAACCAGTGCGTGTGTGCAATTGTGCGAAAAGCTTTTACCACAGTTGTTTATATTTAGGAATGTTTGCGCGCTCGCGATTGTGTAAAAAAGCGTCAAGTTGATGTGTATATGTAAGTAATTTGTGTACAAATTTATTATTATGGATTTGATGCCTTGGTTGAAGTGGTACTCGATAATGGACGATAACACTGAGTGTTGGTGCGACAATCAAGAGGAAATTTATGCACAAATGTGTATAAATGTATGTATGTATGACAGCAGCAATCTTTAATTTAACTAAAGACTGGCGTAATTTCCTGGATTTAGATGAAAGATAGCTACTTCAGAAGTTTATTCCGGGTTTGCGGCATAGTTTTTGATTAATAAGTATTTCCTTCTTAAGTGACGCCAATTTGGTCCTTTACGCTTCTTCATAATATTGTCTCAGTTGTATATGTCAAAATGTATGAGGTCATCTCTATCCACTTTTACGAGACCCATTTTCAAAATTTTAAGATCAAATTCGTAATCAGCGACCCTGAAAACATAAATTAACATGCATCTTGATTATGTTCTAGAATATACGCTATTTCACGTGAGGGGGTGGCCAATAGGGGTGGAAGGGGGTGGATTTTAAAAATTTTAAGATCAAATTCGTAATCAGCGACCCTGAAAACATAAATTAACATGCATCTTGATTATGTTCTAGAATATACGCTATTTCACGTGAGGGGGTGGCCAATAGGGGTGGAAGGGGGTGGATTTTCAAAATTTTAAGATCAAATTCGTAATCAGCGACCCCGACAACCCCCGAGTAAGAAATTTTGAATCAATTACTTAATTTTTTGAGTTTTGGCCAGCTTTTCGGGAATCGGCCGCACTGTGAGTTCGTGCAAAAAAAAAATACTACTTGATTGTTTGTGGTAAACCTTTTTTTATTTCTCGACATAGTCTTCTTTTAGGCACTTTGTAAAACGCTGTTGTAGGGAATAATAGAATTTGTCCAAGCTTGAAAAATAAGCATTCGTTTCCGCAATCAACTCCTTGTTTGAATAAAATCTTTTTGCTTGCCAGCCATTTCTTCTAATTTGGGAACAAACACCAGACCGAGTGATTCGATGAAGCCAAGTCTAGAAAATAGGGGGGATAAGTAAGTGGTTGGAACCCTATTTCCATTAATTTTGTGACCGCAACTGTTAAGGCATGAACTGGTGCGCTGTCGCGTTGGAAAAGGAAACTCACTCGACTTCCTCGATTCAAATGAATGTCAAACACAGAGGCATAGACCAATCTGGCTGAGAGCTGCCATGCTCCCAAGAGATGCTACTAACTAAATATAATCTCAATACGTGCCAGTCGTGACATCTCTATGACTTTGGACAGGCTTTTAAAATGACTCTGGTAGAGGTCGTACATAACTCAAATTTATCAAAATATAGTACTTTAGTATCATCTTATTTCTATCCTTTCCATTTCAAAGACCTCGAAGGAAAGTATACTTTCATTCGGGGGTGGAAAAATAATAGTTATTGATTTCAAAGCTTTTGTACAAGTGACTAAAAAATAAAACTAATTTACAGTCAAAAAAAAAAAAATAAATAAATAAAAACAACCAAGAACGGGACCATTCAATTCCTTAGTAAAATCGGTCGCTGAATCCAAGAATCTACATGTTTCTCTGCAATATATTATAGTTTTCGAGACATCGCCAAATAATGGTTTTGGATTTAAGGAAAAGAGGTAGATTAGAAAAACTTCTAATATCTGGAGAATTCGTTAATCGATCAAAACAGATGATTTATTAAATTAAAGGCAACATTTTTTATATTTCGTACTGCTTAAAATTGAAATTGGAATTGGTCGAGCCAAGGAGCACCAAGATATTTGGTGGCTCCTAAAACACTCAGGCTAAAAGGCCCCTTGTATTAAGAGCTCTGGAAAGAGAGTAGATAGTCAAGGGGGAAGGGAGAAAAGTATTAGAGAAAGAGATAGGAAGTAATAGAGACAGAGGCAGAGACAGAGACAGAGACAGAGACAGAGACAGAGACAGAGACAGAGACAGAGACAGAGACAGAGACAGAGACAGAGACAGAGACAGAGACAGAGACAGAGACAGAGACAGAGACAGAGACAGAGACAAAGGCAGAGACAGAGACAGAGACAGAGACAGTGACAGAGACAGAGACAGAGACAGAGACAGAGACAGAGACAGAGACAGAGACAGAGACAGAGACAGAGACAGAGACAGAGACAGAGACAGAGACAGAGATAGGAAGTAATAGAGACAGAGACAGAGGCAGAGACAGAGACAAAGACAGAGACAGAGACAGAGACAGAGACAGAGACAGAGACAGAGACAGAGACAGAGACAGAGACAGAGACAGAGACAGAGACAGAGACAGAGACAGACACAGAGACAGAGACAGAGACAGAGACAGAGACAGAGACAGAGACAGAGACAGAGACAGAGACAGAGACAGAGACAGAGACAGAGACAGAGACAGAGACAGAGACAGAGACAGAGACAGAGACAGAGACAGAGACAGAGACAGAGACAGAGACAGAGACAGAGACAGAGACAGAGACAGAGACAGAGACAGAGACAGAGACAGAGACAGAGACAGAGACAGAGACAGAGACAGAGACAGAGACAGAGACAGAGACAGAGACAGAGACAGAGACAGAGACAGAGACAGAGACAGAGACAGAGACAGAGACAGAGACAGAGACAGAGACAGAGACAAAGACGAAGACAGAGGCAGAGACAGAGGTAGTTAGTCCTGTGAGAATTTTCCAGATTCTTTGGTAAATCTGTAAATATCCTCTAGCTTTAGAGAACGAATATTACTCATTTTCACGACATCGGAACCCAAAACTCGTAGTCCTTCTCTAGCAAAGGCAGGACACTCACAGAGAAAGTGATCAGTGCTTTCCACCTCCTCCAAGCAAGACAGGCACATTGGGTCCTTAATAATTCCAATGGTAGTCATATGCTGACTCCATGGGTTGTGTCCTGTATAATTACCGACCGTTACTGCTTTACTTTTCACCGAAGTTAAATGTTTTTAAGATATTTGCAAAGTTCAAAAATAGTTTATTTTGCAAATTTAGTTTTTAGGTTAGACAGCAGACTGCCTTCGGCAGCATTTGACACAGACCGAGAATGAAAGTTTTATATACAGTTTACTAAAAATCCTTAACTCGAGGTAACTTGAAATTATCTGTACTGGCTTAAAAATTCTAAAGTAAGGCACATATAAAAACCAATGCTATCAGGTCTGGTGTAGCGGGTAGTCCATACTGTGGTTTCTTTTTAAAAACTCAAATCAATTTTTTGCGCTATATTAGTGCATTATCCGGAAAAACAAACATTTTCATTATTTACGGAACACGATTTCATTGATGTGGCTGACTCAGCTGGTTTCGCAATAGCGCAGCTTGTTAACCCAGTTCTTGAAGACCTTGGTGACGATTTCGCGCTTCATCCCATGAATGACTTACTCGATATTTCCCTTAAGGACTCGCATGGTGTGCTCACATCACATCGGCATTCCACGGCATTCTACAGAAAAAGTCGAGTGGTAGCTACGAGGTGGCCAAGTGGCATCGCCGAGACAGCCAGAGAACGCCGAGATGTGCCAATGATGTGACCGCTCTAATATTCGCACCCAACTATCTGAGGATGCATTGACCTCACGGCGATCAACTGTAGATTTTTCAATCCCCAGATACCGCAGTTTCGTTTGTTATGAACGCCGCCGAGATAAAAATGCACTTCGCTAGAAATGATAATTTTTCGAGTAAATTTCCGGCAAATTTTTCATTCCTTACCCAATATTTTTGCAAAATTTCCCAACATTGTCCATGCGTGAAACGAATCATTGTGTTCCGCAAAATTTGTGTGAATTTGTTTGCCTTCAGAATTCGCATTATCGAAAATTGACATTCTATCCAAAAGACGGCTTTCTTAACCAAATTCATACTCATTTAACTAACTAAAATGTTTGGCTTTTTATTTTCCCATTAACTAAGCGTCTACTCACTTAGAAATGCCACTTGAAGTCAGTTAAAATATTTAATGCCATCAGCTATGCAGGAATCCTTGCTGGCATTTGCACGTTCAATTTCGATGATAAAATTTTATATTGCATTCGAGTGAAATAAAGTTAAATTTTTGTGGCTCAAATCGGCCTGTGCACCTTTTCCCATGAGTGTGTGTTTGTGTGCGCGCGAGAGGTAGGTCAAGGCACAGCAATCAAGGAATACTCAATATGCAATGCCTATGTGACTAAGAACGAGTTGCCGAGTGACGCTTAAGTTCCATTTGTGAAGGTCAAAATAAATTTGAAAAAATTGTAAGGAAAGCTGTTTAGGCCGCATATAAAGAACGGGAAATTTAAATTTTTACACCGTACGTGAAGAATTTAACAAATAATATTAATACTTTTAAGACTTTGGGCAGATATAACTACATACGAGTATGTATGCACATTAGGATGGGCCAATTTATATGAAATGATTTTTTCCGTCAACGTTTCTAACAGTTATGGATCCTACATAGAATTCTAAGTAAAAAAAGTCACTAGCGCATAACTCTAAAGTCAATTTCGAGCACCATAAATTTAGAAAGAGTCGCTCTTTAAGAAAATAAAAGCAGCTAATGGCTATGATAGATAGTAGAAATAAGTCTTCTCATGTTGAAAACGAAAAGGATTTAAAACTAAAATATCTGTTTATACGTTGTTAATTGTAAAAGAAAAATGAACGGTTATAAAAAAATTTAATATTTTTAATAAAAAAAAAAATTTTATATTAAAATAATGAAGAAGAATTCCCCGCAAAAACACATTATTTGGCACGAAATTCGACATTTTCAAGTGTGGTAAAAATATTGTTGTTTACGCTTCAAATAAAAAACTTATACTGACGTTTGTGCCTTACGACAGTAGCTCTCCAATGAATGTTTGGAAATGTGGATCGATGGAATAATAATCAAGTTACGCCATCTGTTGTAAAACCGCACGAACTTATTCATAGTCCTATTAATAAAAATTTAATATTTTTAATAAAAAAAATTGTTTAATAAAAATTTAATATTTTTAATAAAAAAAGTTTAATAAAAATTTAAAATTTTTAATAAAAAAAAAATTTTAATAAAAATTTAAAATTTTTAATAAAAAAAAATTGTTTATAAAAATTTAATATTTTTAAGAAAAAATAATAATATTTTAAATATTTTTATATTTTTTTTAAATATAAAATTTAATTGTTTTTCTTTTTTGTAATCTTTTTTAAGGTTAAAAAAATGTGTATATCAATTTTTTAAATATTGTAAAATTGAATGGTTCTTAATTTTTTTTTGTAAATTTTAGTTTGATTTACATGGAAACAAATTATTTACATACACTTTTCGTATTGTAATATTAAAAAATTACAATAATTAGCTTTGTAGCACAATTTTGTGGTTATTTAAATCAAAAATAAATATATATATATGCAAGTTCCTATGGTTCCGCGAGGGCACAAAGGACCACAACAAGCTTGCTCCATTCGATTTCGTCGGACGCCAGTCACTTTAGTTCGTTCTAACTTTTCTTTGTCTTTGCTATTTCGGTTTCTAAGGTTCTTCTCCAGGTTAGTGATGGTCTGCCTCTGCGTCGGCTGACTTGCAGGTTCCAATCAATCGCATTAAGGTTGATGTCATTTGGATCTCTTCTTAAAATGTGTCCAAGCCACCTCCACTTACTTTTTCCGTTCGCATTGTAGTTTAGTTCGTCATGGTCTATAAGTTTTGGTTGGATAAGGTGTGGGGCCAGAAGATGCGAAGTACTGTACGGAGGCAACGATTCACAAATACTTGCAAGCGCTGCAAGTCTGTGGCTGAAAGATTCCAAGTTTCGCAGCCGTACAATAGGGTGGACTTGACATTGGAGTTGAATATTTTATATTTTAATTTTGGAGGCTTAAATTCTTCGTGTAAAAAATGTTTAAGTATAGGTTAAAAAAAACAAAAATTCATTCATAATGCTTTTCGCCCCTACTTTGGCTAGTTATTGTTGACGAAGTTTTGATAATGCTAAATAAAGGTGGGGTTAAGGTAGTAGCATACGTCGATGACTTGGTGCTGAGGGTATCGGGACTGTTTCCCTCACTCATGGCTGAGATTTTGGAATGGTCACTGGCTGTACTCAGCCGCTGGGCTACCACTTGCTGCTTTCGAGTCAACTCTGACAAAACGGAGCTGGTGCTATTTACCAAAAAATATAAACCTCCACCCTTTCGACTTCCCAAATTAAACAACCACGTTCTCCCGCTCTCATCGAAAGTTAGGTATCTTGGAGTGATACTTGACTCCAAACTCCATTGGAAGCTACGCATTGAAAATCGGGTAAAGAAGGTCAGTACAGCCTTCTACTGCTGTAAATCTATGTTCGATAAAAAAATGGGGACTCAAGCCACAGGTCGTGCTGTGGATGTACAACGCAGTGGCTTTGCCAATTTTAGCATATGAATACCTGGTTTCGTGGGAAGCTCTTCGAAAGGGATATAATAACACTAAATTGCGGAGGGGGCAAAGGACTGCATGCTTTGGCATCACCGGAGCATGTAAAACTTGCCCCAGTGCTGCCCTTAATGTCCTTTTGCACTTACTTCCCATCGCCTTTTCCGTCATTTTCATCGCAGCTCAAAGTGCAATCCGGTTAAACGAGATTGGCCTCTGGAGGCAATCTCTTAAGAGACAAGGTAGCATTTTCGTGTAGTTAACACCGTATTTCTCCGAACTTCGAACAGATCTCTCTATCCGCAAACTAGAGTTTGAGACTCGTGCTAGGCCAATCTTCCCACATAGGCAGGATTGGACCGAAGGGAAAATCTGCACCGAAGCTTGCACCTTCGCCTTCACTAACGGCTCCAAGATGGAATCGGGAGTCGGGGCAGGGGTTTTCTCTAAATCAGCCAGTTTATCTGTCTCCTTTAAACTGCCGAATACACTGCTGGTGTTTTTCAGGCAGAAGTCTTTGCGATACTGGCGAAGGCGCAGTAACCTCTGGTAAGGAGGAGATCAAATCTGATCTGGGTTCCAGGACATAAGAACATAGAGGGAAGTGAAATTGTTGATGAGCTTGCTAGAAAGAGGACTGAATTGGCCTCAGAGACCTCCTATCTGGTCATCGGTATCCCCCTGACGGTTGCTAAAGGGGAACTGCACAAATTATTTTTCAGCAAAGCGCAGAAAAGATGAAGCTCCATTTCTTCATGTGCTATTTCGAAAACCCTTTGGCCCTAGTACAATATACGAAAGACTCAGAAAGTCCTTTGGATCCCTCGACTTTTGATTTCCAAACTCGTAGCTGTGTTTACCGGTCACTGGACGATCGGTACATACGCGGAAAAGCTAGCGTTACCATTTAACCCTCATTGCAGAAGCTGTGGGGACCTTTCAGAGAAGGAGACTGTGGAGCATTTTCTCTGTAAATGTCCCGCTTTGGCAGCTAGACGACTAAGGTCACGGGACGCGCCTTTCTTCGACCACCTGGGGCAGTGCGCCAACCTAAATCCTATCAATCTTCTCCATCATATCAACAACTCTGGCTGGTGGTGGATATTTGCCTATTTGAGGTCTCATAAAGGTATCAAAACGGTGCTTTAGTGCTACTTGAGGAGGGCCAGACCGGCGCACAGTGGTCCGACCAGAAGGCGTTGGCGGACAAAATTCAAAAACCCATTTAATTAAGCTGAAAATATATATTTAGGGGTTTTAAGGATCAGTGATGACGAATCTGACCTTAGTTTTAGCAAATTTTAAATTCATTGAATACTATAAATACATTTTTACTTCCGTAATTAGCTGGTGAGTTCATTTTTACATATTTCACGACCCCAGAGAGTACCACGTGGAGGTTTACGGTAAGGTTATTCTCTCCTCATTTTTTTTTTGTTTTTAGATTTTTTTATTTTTTTATTTTTGATTTTTTTAAATTTTTTAATTTTTTTGTTTTTTTGTTTTTTGTTTTTTAATTTTTTAATTTTTTTTTTTTATTTTTAATTTTTAATTTTTTTTTATTTTTAATTTAAAAAATTTTTTTTTTTGTTTTAGTTTTTAAATTTTTTTTGGATATTTAATTGTTTTTTTGTTTTTCATTTTTAATCTTATTTTTATGATTCAGAATCCTCGGTTTCTGATGAGCTGTTTTCTGTTTAATAATATATATTAAAAAAAAATTTTGTTTTTTTAATACAATTTTTTTTTTTAGTTGTCTCTTAATGCTGATGGGGTCTGTGATGTCTTTTTCTGTCTTTTACACAAAATTGCATAAGCCATATGTAACGTTTTGCCTGTGGGTAAATGCACAAAAGCTACATTATTTTTAATTTGCGCAACTTTGCGCAACAGGTTTCAGTTTGAGATCATAGCTGAAATATGTGGCTACATCACTCATGTTGATTTCAAGTGGACCGGTGTGGACCACTCGAAAAAATGATCTTTAAAAAAAAAGAGGTTGTCTGTAAAGTCGGTTTACTGACGATAGTTTAACGTGATAACGTCATAAGAAAATACTGATTGAATGGTTGCATTTTTCAAAAGAAAATTTTAATTTTATTTGTTTGATAGATATTTTGTATGGATATAGAGAATGAGTTAACATTAACATAACATAATATACTTTAACATAACATAACATAACATAACACAACATAACATAACACAACATAACATAACATAACATAACATACCATAACATAACATAACATAACATAACATAACATAACATAACATAACATAACATAACATAACATAACATAACATAACATAACATAACATAACATAACATAACATAACATAACATAACATATCATAACATAACATAACATAACATAACATAACATAACGTAACATAACATAACATAACATAACATAACATAACATAACATAACATAACATAACATAACATAACATAACATAACATAACATAACATAACATAACATAACATAACATAACATAACATAACATAACATAACATAACATAACATAACATAACATAACATAACATAACATAACATAACATAACATAACATAACATAACATAACATAACATAACATAACATAACATAACATAACATAACATAACATAACATAACATAACATAACATAACATAACATAACATAACATAACATAACATAACATAACAAATTACCCCGTATTAAAGCACTTATCAACAGCTTTCATTTGATACCCATATTGTACATACACAACCAAAGGTTACCCGGGTCCACGTTTTGACCTATATCTCGAGACCCCAGTCACGGAGCGGCATGAAAAATATTCTGTACTAAAGCATTCACCAACAGCTTTCATTTGATACCCATATTGTACATACACGTCCGAAGGTTACCCGGGTCCACGTTTTGACCTATATCTTGAGACCCTATCTACCAATAGGTATTCAAACTATACGGAAATCATCTTCAATACCTACTTAACAATGTGTGTAAGTTTGGTTTAATTCGGTTCAAAGTCACGGTGGGTCCACGTTTTGGCATATATTTCGAGACCCTAGTCATCAATAGGTATGAAAATTACCCCGTATTAAAGCACTTATCAACAGCTTTCATTTGATATCCATATTGTACAAACACATTCTAGGGTCCACGTTTTGGTCTCTATCTCGAGACCATAGTCACGGAGCGGATGGAAATACTCTGAACTAAAGCATTCACCAACAGCTTCCATTTGATACCCATATTGTACATACACATCCGAAGGTTACCCGGGTCCACGTTTTGACCTATATCTCGAGCCCTATTTCCAAAATAAAATATAATCCATGTTACTCGTGATGTAGCTTTCGAATGGTGAAAGAATTTTTGAAATCGGTCCAGTAGTTTTTGAGCCTATTCATTACAACCAAACAAACAAAGTTTTCCTCTTTATAATATTAGTATAGATATGGTAAATATTACCATACATTTTTTCCTTCATATATAATAAAAAAATTAATAATAATAACATTAAAACAACAGGTATTATTAACAAACTTGGTTTTATTTTAAATTCTTCAAGTAAATCAAATTAATAATAATCAATAAGAAGGCATATGCAAATACAAATACGTGAATTTATATATGTACATATGCGCATATACATACATATATACGCTCACTTAAGTAGGGGAGAGCAAGATGTCGAACGTTGCCGTTCGTTTGCTTTGTTTGCTTTGTCGTTCCTTCCGCGCTTTCGCTTGCAGTTCATTCAATGCAATGAGCAAGGTAACACTAATGAGCAAGGTAATACTAAAGAGCAAGGTAACACTAATATGAGCAAGGTAACACTAATATGAGCAAGGTAACACTAATATGAGCAAGGTAACACTAATATGAGCAAGGTAACACTAATATGAGCAAGGTAACACTAATATGAGCAAGGTAACACTAATGAGCAAGGTAATACTAATATGAGCAAGGTAACACTAATATGAGCAAGGTAACAGTAATGAGCAAGGTAATACTAAAGAGCAAGGTAACACTAATATGAGCAAGGTAACACTAATATGAGCAAGGTAACACTAATATGAGCAAGGTAACACTAATGAGCAAGGTAACACTAATGAGCAAGGTAATACTAAAGAGCAAGGTAACACTAATATGAGCAAGGTAACACTAATATGAGCAAGGTAACACTAATATGAGCAAGGTAACACTAATATGAGCAAGGTAACACTAATATGAGCAAGGTAACACTAATATGAGCAAGGTAACACTAATATGAGCAAGGTAACACTAATATGAGCAAGGTAACACTAATATGAGCAAGGTAACACTAATGAGCAAGGTAACACTAATATGAGCAAGGTAACACTAATATGAGCAAGGTAACACTAATGAGCAAGGTAATACTAAAGAGCAAGGTAACACTAATATGAGCAAGGTAACACTAATATGAGCAAGGTAACTACATATGAACAGTAATGAGCAAGGTAACGACACATTTTTTCGTGCGTGCAGCCTGTTAAATCGAATTATAAGACGTTATCACGTCAAAAATTTTCGAAAAATTTTGAAATTTCAAAAAAAAAATTGGATTTTGTACCACAACTTAAGAGAATTATTACTGTTTCCGTTAATATATTCAATTATCTTTTTTTTCAATATTTGGTTAACAATCAAATGGTAATATTTATTTGCAGACATGAAAATGAAACTCTTGTATGAAGTACGATTTGCATACAATTTCATGTTTAAAGTCAAAAAACTACAATGATTAATTTTTTAAATTAAGTAATATTTTCAGGAAATCTGCCTTGAATATTTAAGAAAACATCTGCATTATCAAACTTTTATTTCAAAAATGTTGAAAAATTGAATTTTGTCCGGCCGCCGGACCACTGTGCGGCGCTTCAACCATTTCACCTACCTACCCACCTCATAATGCCTTCGTTAATACTCGTATTAATATTTACCTTAACTTCGCAGTAAATAAAAATAAATTCTTTTAAAAATTAAATGGCTCGCAATTGACTTTGGCCCTATGCTCTTATGGAATATTTTTCTTATATACGAAACTTTATGTACTTGTAGAATGCGAATCTGCTATGAGCGCTGTCGAAAAAATGCACATACACTTGAATGTTTATAATGCAAAGCTAATTTTTTGCAGTTTTATAAAAAGTAGTTTGTAAAGAATTAATAAAACATTTTTCCTCACTTTCCAATTTTCAATTTCCCTTGACCACAAACACTTTACATACATATATGTCCATATGTAAGTTTGTATATATGTATAGTACAGCAATTAAAGCAAAAAATAAATATGATTTTCAAGGTTAGCAAATTCTCAAAGTCATATTTCTTTTCCAGTCCATTAACAGTGTGGCAGGGAATTTCATAATTGAAAATTCATTCAACTGCTTGCATAATTATTAACACAGTACATCATACAATACTCAGCAAACACACATACAAAATTACAAACATTTCTAAAAATCTACATCTACATCTACATACATATACATACATGCACATGCACATCTAATATTTCTATAATTTCTCTGTTCTTGTTCGTTGTGCTTTCAGCTATTTTCTATCATTGTCTTCGGCTGCATTTCATCGGAGGGTTGGCGCACCGACGAGAACGGCAAGGAAGTGTGTCTGTACAATGGTGATGGTATGGCATGCAAGTATGGCAATACAATTGGTGTTTTCGGTTTTCTGGCGTCGATGGCTTTCATCGGTGGTGAGTTCCTATTCGAACGCATGTCATCGGTGAAGAGCCGGAAACGGTATGTGATGGCGGATATGGGATTCTCAGGTAAGTTGATTTGATTTGACATGCATAAAGTACATGACAGCACATATTTACACAGCTGCAGAGAAGCAGAGAAATTGTGTGTGAAAAAATTAATTTAAATAAACTTCTTTTATTATTATTAAAATTTTTAGCTGCCTGGGCTTTCATGTACTTCATTTCGTTCGTGTACTTGTGGTCGCAATGGTCCTCGTCACCCATGCCACCCGGAGGTATCGGCGTTGGAAACATGCAGGCGGCCATTGTTTTCTCATTCTTTTCCATTTTTGTGTGGGTGAGTAAGTCGAGTTGGAAATAAGAGAATATAGAATAAGAGTTGATGATATCAAAAGTTTTGGTAAATCTATAGTTGAAAGTCTATTACAGTTAAGTTTAAGTTTAAGTTTAAGTTTAAGGGCGGGTAGATGTTGAAATGGAATAAAATGACACGTAGCTGGCACTAAACTCATTGCTAAAGAGCCTAGAGGAGAGAGGACAACACGTAGTAGCATATGCGGACGATGTTGCAATGGTAGTAAGGGGGAAATTCCCCAATACACTCATAGAAGTCATGCAGGATTTACTAAATAAGGTTGAAAACTGGTCAAAAGCAAATGGGCTAAGCGTCAACCCCAATAAAACTGAACTAATCCTATTCACCAGGAAACACAAAATACCAAATATAACTCCTCCGACTCTAGGTGGAACGGCACTGTCATTTAGCGATGAGGCCCGCTACCTAGGTCTAATACTAGACCGAAAGCTAACATGGAAGGCAAATGTCGAAGATAGAGTAAAAAGGGCGACAATAGCACTATACTCTTGCAAACAGCTGATAGGACTAAGTTGGGGTCTCTCCCCATCTATCGTATACTGGCTGTACACGGCAATTGTCAGACCTATCCTAACATACGGCATATTAGTATGGTGGCCAGCTTTAGATAAATTGTACATCAAAAGAACCATGGCACACGTACAAAGAATGGCCAGTCTTTGCATCTGTGGGGCCCTCAGAACCACACCCACAGATGCACTAAATATCATGCTTAACATTTTACCAATTGAGCAGTACGGTAAGCAAACAGCTGCCAAAGCAACTCTCAGACTAAGAGAAATCGGCCTACTCAGAACGAACCGAAGAGGACACTCCTCAATTTTAGAACAATTCCCCTGCATTCCCAACACAACGGATTTCTGTAGGACCAAGGACATCAATTTTAATAAATCCTTCGTCACAGTATTTCCTTCCAAAGAGGAATGGGATAACGGGCTCATTGTTAAGATAAATGACTTAAACATCTACACAGATGGCTCAAAACTAGACAACCAAGTAGGCGGAGGGGTCTACTCCGTCAAACTCGGAGTATGCCAATCATTTCGCTTACCTGATCATTGCAGTGTATTTCAGGCGGAAGTCACTGCCATAAAAGAGGGGCTTAAAGAAATAAAAACGAGAGTATTATCCACAAATGAAATCTTCATTTACTCAGACAGTCAAGCAGCAATAAAAGCGCTGGAATCAAAAACGCACTCGTCAAAAACAGTTCTAGAATGTTTTAAACTACTAGATGACGTATCTAAGTGCTACAAGGTGCACCTTATCTGGGTACCAGGCCACAGGGACATTCCAGGAAACTGTAAGGCGGATGAACTTGCAAGAGCCGGTACAACGCTCGATCTCGAACCAGATAAGGCGCTGATACCCATACCTATAGCCATTTGTAAATTACTTATAGACAGGGAAACCATCAAAAAGGTAAATACAATCTGGCAAAACCTCACAACATGCGAACTAAGCAGACAGACATGGCCGAACTGGAATAGCGGTCGATCGAAGATCTTGCTAAGATTCAACAGGGAATCTATAAGAAAAATGATAGGTGTATTAACAGGTCATTGTTTAATAGGCAGCCACGCTAGAAGGTTAGGACTACCTTACTTCGATTTCTGTAGAAGCTGTCTAAATACAGAAGAAGAGGAAACAGTCAGACACCTTTTATGTGAGTGTGAAAGCCTAGCTAGGAGAAGGCTGCGCACCCTCGATACAGCATTTCTAACCGATGTAGCGGATATAGCGCATCTAAAACTAACGAAGCTCTGCTCGTTTATTAAAGCAACCGGATGGTTTGAAAAGGAACACGTAGAGTAAGGATAAGCTCCAGTGGTATCACAATGGACCTGCCGAAGGTCTAAGTGTGTCTCACGACAACCACCCTACCTACCTACCTACACGTAGCGCCGTCCTGCTGGAACCACATGTCGTCTTGGTCCATATGGTTCAATATGGGCCATAAGAAATTGGTTATCATCGTTGTGTAGCGCTCGCTGTTGTTGGTGACCGCCTCACCAACGTCGTTTTCAAAAAAGTACGGACCAATGACGCCGCCGGCCTAAAATCCACACCAAACGGTAACTTTTTGAGGATGCATTATCACTTGGTGAACCTCGTGTGGATTGGTGTCGTCCCATATACGGCAATTTTGTTTGTTAACACAGCCATTCATCCAAAAATGCGCCTCGTCACTAAAGATGATTTATCGCCCAAAACTGGCTTTCTCTTCCAAACGATACGAAGCCCAGTCGGCGAACAAACGGCGTTGCCTATGGTCATCAACTTTGAGCTCCTGGGTCAGTTGGATCTTGTACGGGTGTAGGCCCAAGTCCCGACGCAAAATTCGCCAAGTTGAAGTCTGCGAAAGGTCAAGTTCTTGTGCACGGTGAGGAATAGACTGCCGTGGGTCTGCTGTACACTTTCACGGACCGCGGCAATGTTCTCGGCTCATCTTGCGTTCCTTGAACGCACGGGTGTTGGCTGATTGTTTGCTGACCCGGTCATCTCAAATTTGGCCACCAAACGTTGAAGAGTCGACTTTGAAGGGCCACCACGTCTACCGAAAAATGGGCGCAATGCGCGCAACGTTTGCGTTAATGAACACTCATTTTGATATTAAAGTTTTATCATTTGAACGTGCTGTTCAATCGTGTAACTTGCCATGACGATTTGGCATAAACAACTGAATAATAAACAAAAGATTCGACAGATGTCACCAAAACAAAATGGCTGCTACAGGGCGCCAAAATCGACCCGCGCCAATTGAAAAACCCTTTATAAATATTCTTGAGAAATGTATGCATCCACTCTGTTCAAGTATTAATGCGGTACTAAAGTATAGATAGTGGATATAGGTATGTTTAAGAGACTAATACCTTAAAATAAGTTATGTGATTGGATACTTATTTACCCTCCATGCGAATCTGAAATTGTTCGCAGCATTACTGGAAATCTTGTTACTTCAGCTCCTGCCGGTCGTCTGTCATTTTTTCTTTCTCAGCTTGCTCGGACTCAATTGTTTTCTCTTTAGTGCACATACGAGGTGTGCTCAAAAAGTATCGCGAATTTTGTGTTTTTTCAAAAATTATTTATTTATTCATTAAAATCTATTGTGTCCCCTTCAAAGTAATCTTCATGAGATATTAAGCATTTTTGTCAACGTTTTTTCCAATCTTCGAAACACTTCAATTTTTTTTATCTTATTCAGCTCCTCCTCGATGCCGTCTTTATCTCGTCAATCGTAGCGTAGCGTCGTCCTTTCATGGGTCTCTTCAGTTTCGGGAGCAAGGAAAAGTTACAGGGGGCCAGATCTGGGGAACACGATGGCTGTGGCATCATTTTTGGCAACAAAGTGCGCACAAGCAACGATGTGTGAGCAGGGGCGTTAGCGTGATGCAAGATTTGTTCTTCCACAAAATGTTTGTTCTTCCACAAATTCGGGCATTTCTGGAGTTTCTGGCTGATTACTTCGCGCAAATTGCGCATAACTTGCAGATAATATTCCTTATTGACCGTTTTACCGTGGGGTAAGAACTCATGATGCACAACGCCCCTGCAATCGAAGAAAACGGTAAGCAAAACTTTTACATTCGACCGAACTTGGCGCGCTTTTTTCGGTCTTGGTTCGTACGGCAGTTTCCATTGAGAGGATTGAGCTTTGGTTTCCACGTCATAAGCATTAACCCACGATGCGTCACCAGTTATGACCCTCTGGCGCAAATTTCGGTCGTCGCGGACAGAGTCCAACATCTCATTAGCAATGTTCATGCGATGCCGCTTTTGGTCGAAATTGAGCAGTTTTGGTACGAATTTTGAGGCGATCCATCTCATGCCCAAATCATTGAAAAAAATTGAATGGTACGAACCAATCAATATGTCTAGATCCGCAGCAACTTCTCTAACGGTGACTCGACGATTCGCCCTTACCATTTTCTTCAATTCATCAATTTTATCGTCTGTTGTTGAGGTGCGCGGGCGTCCGGCACGCTTTTCGTCGTTCACATATTCTCGGCCTTCTGAGAACATTTTATGCCACCGATAAACGTTGCTTTGGTCCAAAGTAGCTTCTCCGTATGATATAGTCAACATTCGGAATGCATCCGCGCACTTAATTTCGTTTTTCACATAAAATTTGATACAGGTTCTTTGATCCATCTTTTTGAATAGGTAAAAATCGAAGACGAGCCGAAACACGTTCAAACTAAGCAGATTCCAACACTTAACTGAACATTCAAAATGGCCGAACTCGTCGGCATGAGTGAAACACATGAGTACCAACATATCGCCACAAAGAAATCGAAATTCGAATATAAGTAACCTGCGAAAGTTCAAAATTCGCGATACTTTTTGAACACACCTCGTAGACGTGTATGGCGGAAAACCTGGCGTCTAAATCTCTACCGATCAACAACCATACGAAAGAAAATTACGTGATACGCCAATCGTACAATCTGAATCGCATTCCAACCAATCGTAGCTTTTTTTCAATTCACAACAGTTTTTAAGTTCCACAATGCTTTGGTTCGTATTTTAAGTCATAATAACGTGGAACTCTCAAAACTGTTGGGAATAAGTTTCCGTACTTTCTTAAGCAAAGTTACGAATTGTTTAAATAATACATGGATCTATGTGAAGTATGTGACATTGGAAGCTACAACTTTACTCCATCATTCAGGCAACTTACGGATTACCGTGACGAAAAATTCGAGTTCTTTTGACTTGATTGAGCCAATTTGCGATGATCTCGTAATAAGTGAACCGCTCTTCAATAAGGGCTGACTGCATTCGGAATCGGATCGTAACAGATGGTAATCTAAAGGTCTGGGGAATATGACGTTAGGGCAAGCCCCTCTTAATATTTCTGGACCGATTTAGCAACATGTGGCCTGACGTTGTCATGCACCAAAATCAGTTTGTCACGTGTACCGGCCCATTCCGGCCTCTTTTCTTTGAGAGCTCAATTCAAACGCATTAGCTGCAGTTGATAATGACTGCCAGTGATGGTTTCAGATGGTTTAAGGAGTTCATAATAGACGACACACTTCTGATCCCACCAGATGCACATCATAACCTTTGAAGCATGAATATTTTTTCGCTGTCGATGGTCCTAGTTCACCTGGCTCCAACATTTTCGACGCTTAAGATTATCATAATATTTTTCATCGCCAGTGACGATGCGATGCAGAAAACCTTTTCTTTTCTGCCGTTTCGGAAGCATCTTACATGGCACCTAACGCATCGAGCCTGGGTGCCACAGTTACCTGCTTTCTGGACCATTCTCAGCGCGTGCAAACGTTTACCAACGGTTGATCTGTTGATCTGTTAACACCCAACTCTTTAGACATATCATCAAGGGTTCGACATGCCTCTTCAGCCAATAATTGTTGTAGTTGAGTATCTTCGAATTTTTTCGGTGCCTCTGCGCGATCTTTATCACTCATCCGACTTTGTTTTTATATATGAATTCGAGTGAAAGTGATGGAGATGAAAAATTTCACCTACTGGTCTCCCTAAGCTGTCCCGTAGGGCTTTTCTTTGTTTGCCCTATACTGCACCATGACATCTTTTTGGTTGAAATTGAGTTTATTAAAATTCGTCTTATAATAAATTTATTACAAAAACCATATTTAGTTAAACGTTTTTACAATTTACTTACTCCTTTGGTTTAATTCGATCGGGTGGGTGTCGGTGTTCGAATGACAGTTCGACCCCTGCTGGTTTTAGACTCGCATGCTATGTTTGGCTAGAAAGCTCTTGACAGACAGTGCGGAATAAGCTGGCGCATTGTGGGGCGGGGTAATTAATGCCAATTAGAAACCACGAGGAAAGTTAAATCCTTCTCCACGTGGTGTGTTTAATGCAGAGGAGGCCTTCCTATTTCCTCCATTAGCTTCAATGGGTACCAGAGCTAGAAAGTATCCATTTCCATGACATAACCTATCTAGTGGAACAAGTAGATCTTTATTTAGTTTAAAGTATCTATGACGCTGTAAAGTGCGTCTTTAATATTGATCCCCTACTGATTTTTTTCCCCGAAGATTCTGAGGACTTCTTCATCAGGATTCTGCGCCATTTAATAGGACGGGTGTGATGAAGGTTTGGGCTGTGTTTGGTGAGGAAGGATTTTACTCCTGAATTGTAATGCTGCACTTGAATGCCAAGGCTAATAATTTTAATGGTGCTGCCGCTTGTTTCCCAGGCAAAGGAGGTTTTTTACGGCATTGAAATAATAACTTTCGACTGAAGTTTTCCTCTTGCCCTCGTTAACCTGCAGACTCATTGACTTTGCTTCTTTATCCAGTTTTAAAAAGTCAGAAAACGCAGTTGTTGAGGTCAGCGATCCATATCAAGCATACGCCACCAATCGTACGCTTTTTTAAAAAGATTACACCTGAACGATTTAGTACTGCAGCTCGAATAATATTTTTCAGCATTATAGTCATCATCAGGAGTCACAATACTTCGAATCACGTTTGGTATTACATGGTTCAGAGAGGTTGTTATTATTGCTGTAGCTGCTTATTAATTCCTGCGGTCTTTCAATTGGTCTAGGAAAATTAAGGTTTGAGTGATGGTATCAGCAAGAGAAGGGTATTAGATGAGTAAGAATAAGCGGACATAGAAAGAGATGGTTATTGTCTTGTGCTTGGATAAAGATAAAGATAAAGATAGAGATAAAGATACAAATACAGATAGAGATAGAGATAGAGATAGAGATAGAGATAGAGATAGAGATAGAGATAGAGGTAGAGATAGAGATAGAGATAGAGATAGAGATAGAGATAGAGATAGAGATAGAGATAGAGATAGAGATAGAGATAGAGATAGAGATAGAGATAGAGATAGAGATAGAGATAGAGATAGAGATAGAGATAGAGATAGAGATAGAGATAGAGATAGAGATAGAGATAGAGATAGAGATAGAGATAGAGATAGAGATAGAGATAGAGATAGAGATAGAGATAGAGATAGAGATAGAGATAGAGTTAGAGATAGAGATAGAGGTAGAGATAGGGATAGAGTTAGAGATAGAGCTAAAGATAAAGAAAAAAATAAAGACAAAAACAAAGATAAAGAAAAAGGTAAGATAAAAATAACGACGAAGACAGAGATTCTTAAAGGTCTTAACTTTAGGACAAACCATTTTTCCAGCCTGATTTGATCATAATTAGAAAGCGAAGAACTTCCTATGGATTAATCCTGCCTTCGAAATGGTTTGAAATGAGACTTTAGAAAATTTTTATTCATAAAGCAAATAGATCCTAAATAATTTGAGTGTTGTTCTGTGCGCATATTAAGTGTGAATTTCAAGTGAAAAAAAGGATTATTATATGAATCATAAGCAATTACCTTAAAAGCCATTAATATTTTTGCAAGCATAAAACCACATTTAAATCTTTCTCAGTTAAAAATTTGTATGCATTTTGTTACGCAGTCAAATATTTATAAGAGCATCCATGCAATAACTTTTTTTTTCAAAATTATGCCCTATTCTTTTCATGTAAACCCAGGCCCTTTGCGCCTTTCTCGCCTACAAACGTTTTCTTATCGGCGCCGGCGATGAATTCACATCTGCCTTTGAAACAGACCCAGCGAACGTGGTGCATCAGCAAGCTTACACCAGCTACTCCATGGACAACGACAACGATCAGTACAGTAAGTCGCCGTTCAGTGGCCAACAACAACAAGGTATGCCTGAATTATTTTGCAATAAATTCACGAAAAAAAATATTTTGATTATTTTTGATTATTTTTCTATTCGTAACAAATAGGCATGGAACAGCAAGGAATGGAACAGCAAGGCATGGAATATCAACAGCCCACCTATTAGAGCAAGATAAGCCAATAACAAAATATGAGCAAGAACGATTGGCAAGTGATTGCCAATTAGGCTCATGGAATTGGGTACTTTGAGAGTGTCGCTTGATTTGTGCTGTAGGAAGCAGCAGCAGCAGCAGTAAAACTAAAGCAAATTTTTTAAATTGAAGCAAACAAAAAAACAAAATGAACCGAAAACACCGATAGCAAACATATACATACACACATACATGCATATGTAGACAAATATACAAATATACTCATAAATAAAATTAAAGAAAATGTAAATTTATGTATTTGCAATTGAGTGCAAAAACAAAAAACTTGTGCAAAAAGTTAGCAGCAGCAGAGAAACTGAAGAACTAAACACACCACATGCATACACACATACACAGATACACCCGTATGCACTACTACCAACCGAATTGGAAAATGGCGTTCACAAATGAAATGACGTGCATTCATAGTTGGAATTAGAGTTGACTCCGAGTCGATGCCAGTTCTTTAAAAGAAATTATGCAAAAATGCTTACTCTGAGGAGGCTGAGGCGGCTTAAGACTTACTGCGCGCAAGACTTCTATTTTAATGTTTTTTCAACTAATATTTCCAACTATGAGTGCGCGTGTCTTACAAAAGAAAAATAAAAAAAATAAAATCATGAAAAAGCGATTAAATTAAAAGCAAACACTTAAGTGCAAAAGTTTATAATTGTAATTGTGTAAATTTTATAAATTCTATGTCGCATTTAAACGATGAATCGCTGTATATCATAGGTGTGTGCAGCGCGTGAAAATGTAATAAAATGCAAAAAAGTTGTAAAATGCTTTGGCTTCAACTTGAGAAATACACTCGTAAGTGGAAATGAATAAGTAGTTATTAGTAAAAAAAATATTTGTTAATAAAAGTTATAGGCATGGAGCGAAGGAACACTTATTAAACGTAATCACATATGTATGTATGCCCAGACGCATACATACACACATATAGACACATATTTTTGCAGTGACCAATTGTAAGCTTCTATAGCTGATTATGTAGACTTTGCGAATAAACAAGTTATTTATTGCTGGTAAATTAACAAAACACACAACCCTAATGTATACATAAGCAAGCCAATAATTTTAAATAAATAACTGGAAAATTTTTAAAATTTACAGCAAACAAGCGAATGTTTGTAAATTTACATACGAAATATCAACAAAGCCGGCAAGAATTAAGAATACATTTCGAATGTCATAAATTCATATACAAACATACATATGCAAACAAACTCTTTATGCCATTATGCATACAGGTAACTCACGCATGTATACATACATACATATATTTAATATTTATGTATGCACATAACATTGAAATTTACATACCTACTAAAGTAAATCGTAGAAAATTAGTGGTTTTTGAATAACTTATTATTTAGTTATAGAAAATTAACAATAAATATAACAACAATAACGAAAACTCATAAAACATATTTAGATGTTTGTGTTTGTTGTCGTTAAGGCATCTGATATCTGATACGGGTATCCACAATTTCGCATTGTTATTTTTTTCACTACCGAACTATCGGGCTTAAGCTTAGGAGATGCCGAGATTTATTGTTTTTGATTGATTTTTATTTTTTTTTTAATAAAAATAAATTTTTCGTTACCCTTCTTTAAAATATGTTTCACATACCGAGCTATCGGGCTTACGCATTGGGGATGCCGAGATTTATATGCAAGTTTGTTTTTTTTGGAAGCAAAAATAAACTTTTCGTGACCCTTTTTTTAATTTTTTCCGCATCCCGAACCCTGGGCTTAAGCTTAGGAGGTGTCGAGATTTATACATAATTGTTTTTTTTTTTGGAGCAAAAATAAATTTTTCGTCACCCTTAGTTTAAAATTTTGCCACATCCCGTACTATCGGGCTTAAGCTTAGGAGATCCCAGGATTTATTTATAATAATATATAATTTTTTTAAAGCAAAAATAAATTTTTCGCTACTCTTCTTTTAGAACTTTACCATTTTTATGATACAAATACAAATGTAACAAGGATGATAGATACCAGGTTTGCTCGTTAGGTATGGGGAATAAATTTTTGAGGGGAACTTTGAATTCTACGTCATTCGTTTTGTGTTTCACAAAATTTAGCTTTCGCTTAGTGAAACACAAAACGAATAACGTCGCCATAGCTGTCAAATTCGCTCAGAGCCGAGTAACGGTCTGCTAGGTAGTGCACCTCTAAAAATCTTTTCACTATGCAAATGTCACCTCTCCTAACGGACGCCTCTATTTATTAGTCGGACATCTGTATTTATTAGCCAGACACTTCCCCTGAGCGAATATTTTTTCTTTCCCAAATCTTATGTATTGGAAAAAGTTACGCTCTTTTGAGTGGACACCTCTCTTGAACGGACAAAAACCGACTAACGGTGAGTGTATGCCCAAGGGTGATGTCACTGTATAAGTATACGCTAAAAACTCAGTAAGTGTATACTTAATTTACATAACCAACTTAACGTAATATTTCGACCAACTTTTTGAAAATGGAAATTTGTGTTAGCGGTTTATTGCTACTTAACTTAACTTAACTTAGGAATCTGTAGATTTCTTCTGTGTTAAATTAAGTAAATTCTCAAGTTTCGCCCTTAGGTAAATTGTGAGCAGTGAATTGCATATCTTCGATATTAAAATTCCTAATAATGACGGTAGCCGTTTCTTAACGCGCATAGGTATATTTGCGCTTCAAATTTGTATGAAACAATAAGCAGACAGTTTTATATGAGCTTATGGCAGAGTTGCGAGTGAAATCGGTGCTTCCAAGTTTTGTTATGTTGGTCTTTATCCAAGAATGATAGATTACTAGGTTTGCCCAATAACCTAAGTTTGATAAATAACAAAATTGTGACGGGAACATCGGCTGCCATGTGACGGCAGTGATTCGCCAGCCAAGTTCTGCACGACCATTTCACATGTATTTACACACTCGTCTAATCAGTTGTTGTTCAGACGGCAACGCAGTAACATTTTGTTGATTTTTTCTTTCGTATATCACTAACACATTCTTAGGTTTTTCATAAACAAACCGATTCATAACTCCTGCTACGGCACTGCTCATTCGCTGATTCTGTTAAATTCGCTGAGAGCCGGCTAACGGCTCGCATTAGAAATCTTTTCACCATAGCTTTTATCGGCTTTTGCAATCCGCTTTATCGACATATTCGACATATACATACATATGTATGTGTCAATACACATCTTTGTATTAGTTGAAAACTTTCCCTACCGTTTGCATTTTTCAGTTCGTAATTTACTTCAATAAATCTTGATTTAAAATTTGTTGAATGGTGATGTCAAAGGTTATAAGTAGACAGTTGTCGTTGTACAAATCGCTTACAGTTTTGCCTATAGGTTGGCTCGATCAGCAGATGTCTGTGGTTATGGTTATGGCACCTCTAATTTAATTTTTAAATAAATGTAATACTTGTTCAAGATACAAAAACAAACAGTGGCCAGCTGGCCAGCCAAACAGTGGTCGTTGCAAATATCTTAAGTTAAGATTTCTCTAATCACATTTTTATTCAAATTTAACCTAATTTAAATGTAAATCAACAAATTAGCATACAAAAAATTTGCTGAAATATACATCTCATTATTTCTTAACCTTCTGTTTGGTGCCGTGTATCAAATTGATTTAAATAAAATTAAAGTTATGTTTGAAAAAATTATATAAATTATTACCAACAAAACAAGACATTATTTAATTAAAAATACATTCAAAAAAGTAATCAGAGACTATTTAAATGCCAGCGAAGGATTATTTATTGATACAACATTGCAGCATCAGCCGAATCAGCGGCGCTTAACAGAATGTTAAATAAATGTAGACACCCAAAACGTGCTTACACACACACGCTCTAAATGTGAAGAGTAGTGCGAATATCATATTTTAGCACAATGAACCAGATAAACAAAATTTGCCTTACAATAACTTCAGTGCTGAATGTCGAAATATTCCCTATCCCTTTTACGTGTTTGTACGTTCAAAACCTTGAGATTTCGGCATTTGCAAAGTGGTCCGAGATTTAAAATTATTTTTTCAGTGCGTTTTCGAATAGCTGTGGGAAGTTTTAAAATTAATAGAGGGGAAATTCTATTAATACCTTATACAGAAACGAATTTAACATTTGCATTGTGAAATAAGATAGCAGAGCTTAGGTAACGAGACTCTCAGGGACTTTGTACGATTTCTGTCTTTATGTATACATTTTTTTGTTGGTACTAATACCTGAGGTTACTCACTGGTTACTACAATATTTCCGCAAGTAATTTTATTGAATAATACAAAACCAAATATCAATAAGAGTAACAATTACAAAATTAAAAAAAAAACTTTTGTTTTATTTAAAAAAAATTTTAACTACAAAATAATTTTCGTTAATTTCTTAGTTTAAAAATATTTGCACAAAGATTCAGACCAAAATAACTAATTGCCATTAATTGGTGTGAGAGGTTTTTTTTATTTTTTATTTTTTTGTTGGTGGATGAGATAGAGTTCAAGTTGCTTTCGCACTTACAGCGGCCGTCGTCTACTGCGTTGAGTGGTGGAGCAACTAAAACAGTCCTTTCTCTTCTTCTGAACCCTTTCCGGAAGACAGCCCATGACGGCATCCATAAAAAGGATAAATTCTATTCACCCACGTCTGGGTTCACCGTATTTGTAGCCACCTTTATGCTATAGGCTCGTCTTCTTGTGTGTCTACGTCAAGTGGTACGTCATTGCGAGTCTATGACTGAAGTGTCTTTGGTTGTCGTCGGTCCGTCAATTTCGATCAGCCTCCACTGCACTGCTGCTAATGGTGATGCTGCGTCTGGCCTGGTGTTGCTACTATTGATTGCTGCCGTGCCTTGCGCTCTCGTCGATATGGCGTAGGCACATTATGATTTTTGCTGCGAAAGCTCGAACTGACTCCCATTTCCCGCTGGTTCAACACTTAACTCTCGTAAGGGTGTTTAAGGCTATAGAATGCTCCAAAACTCTTTCTAGTGCATCTGTTTCTTCTTTAAAGCGATCATAGTACAAATGGTTGGACAAGTCCAAGCCCTCAGTCAGGAAGACCATTGATGCTTTCCATTTCAATTCAACCGGGCTATTTGGGTCATGTTCTTCGATTTCGATGTAACTCAAATATGTTGCTCTCTGGTCATAATAATGAGACACGTATTTTTTTGTTCGCCCGAAAAAATTTTTTTCAAACTTTATCGGCAATTTTGTTTTTCGGCTCAAAATCGATTTTTTTTAATAATATAAGAAAATTTTTTTTTAAATGCTCATAACTTAGTCAAAAATGAACCCATTTTAATGATTCTGGGTTCAAAATGATCGTCATTACTTGCATCAGCGACTTCATGTAGAAAAAATTGCATAAAAGTAGTTGAAGATTTTTTATTTTGGAAAAAAACAAAAAGTGCGAAACAGGTTTTTTACTCAAAAATTCATTACTCAAAAACAACGCATTTTAGCTACTAGGCATTCAGCTCTATTAAAGTTTGAGATGTCCTTTTGATTTGGAAAAAGTTATAAAAAAAAAAAATACACTCTTTGAAATATTGAATTTCGAAAAAATTTCAATTTTTTTTCTTTTTTGCTAAATAAAAAATTTTCAACTACTGTTTTGCAATTGTTTCTACATGAAGTCGCTCGTGTAAGTAATTACGATCATTTTGAACCCAGAATTATTAAAATCGGTTCATTTTTGACTAAGTTATGGGCATTTAAAAAAAATTTTTTCTTATATAATTAAAAAAAATCGAGTTTGAGCCGAAAAACAAAATTGCCGATAACTCTTGAAAAAAATTTTTTTCGGGCGAACAAAAAAATACGTGTCTCATTATTTTGACCAGAGAGCAACATATTTGAGTTACATCGAAATCAAAGAACATGACCCGAATAGCCCGGTTGAATTGAAATGGAAAGCATCCATTGTATTACACCCGGCTAGATTACAGTGGAAGGTTTAGAGAGGCAGGATAGATGGGTGTGTAACTGAAAAATTTGATTTGAGTTCACTCTTCCGCCAATCTCTTGGATTCATTGATGAATCTTTAGAGATCCGGAAGAGGAAGAGTATGAACTTTACCCATACTCAGTACATCGCACCCCAACAGCCTAAGCCTAATTCTATTTGCTGAATCTGCCAGTTCGTTCCTTGTAATACCACAATGTCCAGGTACCCAATTAAGATAAGCTTTGCTGTTTTTTGCAACACTGTTCAGTTATGTCTAATTTCGAAGATCAGCGTGGGTTAGCAAGGGCTCTCAGTGCAGCTTGACTGTCACTACAAATTCCAATACTACCACCCCGCCACTGCTTCTCAATCAGCCTGTATGCTACATTACAGAATACAGTAAGAATACCGTAGCCATCTCTCCTGTAGCGTAAGAGTACTTAGTGTCTTCATCCAAGTACCATCCAGATACACTACCATCACTAGTTTTGGATCCGTCGGTGTAGAAAGTGTGCTGAGATCCCATTAATAGGTTCTCTGGACTTAAACATTGATTTCTATCTGGTATCTACACATCAGACTTCCTACCGAAGCTAACGTAATCCACCCGATTGTTCGCTGGCGGCGAGAGCAGTCTGCACCGCTGCGACAACTGGTGGAATATCTGACAGTGGCCAGTACTTTCTTCGTCTCCCCAGATCTGTAGCTTCAGTATATAAAAGTTTAAGCATTGGAGTGCGTAAAGGTTTCTAGTACCTTGAAACAGGAGTTGTTTTGCACAGAGCGTATCATTTGAAAGAAGTGTGGAAATTTTGACAGATTTAATAACTGATGAGGCATACCTATGTTGCCTCCATTTCCATACCAATTATTTGCGGTTGTATGGTACGGCATCTATAGCATCAATTTTTAATTTTTCCAGTACTTTGCTGTAAGAAACCGATTTATTTTTTAAATTAAGCTCATTTGCAAAGGTCAATCAACCAACGACTTGGTTTCAGTCGAACTTAATTTTTCGTTAAAATCAATAAATAAACTATGTTTTAATATTCAAAATAAAATTTATTCCAAACAACTTACTTTTCGTTCTCAATTTCATTGTGCATTGAAATAGTTTGTATTGTTGTATTAGTTCTGAGCGGCAGATTCTCAATATTTTACTGTTAGAAATTGCGATGTTGCGACTGTTACTGAAATTTTCTCTTAGAACGAGTTACTACATATCTATATAAAAAAATAACAGTGGAAGCTCAAACACATGCAAACTGTGCAAGGTGAAGTCCAAAATAAGCAAGACTGAGCTAAAATAGAAACTACTGGATCTTTGTTCTGATAACTTCGGGTTTATTTATTCAAAATAGTCCTCTCTGGCCTCGATACACTGTTTTGGGCGATCTAAAAGCTTTTCGAAGGAGTATTTCAGGTCATTGACGGGAATGTCCTTCAGGATGCCGGTACAAGCCTTTTGAATGGCCTCTACGGACGCAAAACCTTTTCCGTTCATGGCCAAATGTAATTTTCCGAATAGGTAATAAGCACAGGGAGCCATATTAGGCGAATGTGGTGAGTGATTGATGGTTAAAATGTGATTTCAAGTCAAAAAATCAGTCACAAGATCGATGAGTTGATGCATTATCATACAATAAGCGCCAGCTTCCTCCTTCGCGGCATTTAGGCGGATTCGACGAATGCGATGATGCAAAAAACGCCTCGAAACGCCAAGATAGAAAATTGCATTGACGGTTTGACCCGTTGGCACGAATTCCTTGTGGACAATTCCCTTCGAATCGTAAATACAAATGAGCATCGACTTGACTTTTGACTTCTCCAAACGCGATTTTATGGGTGGTTGCTCGTCTGGGGCCTTCCATTCAGCACTTTGACGCTTAGATTCAGGTTCATGTTGGAAACAACACGTTTCATCACCAGATGAGATCTTTCGAATGTTGAATTCTGAGCAATTCTTGGTCCTCAGTTAACTTGTGCGGAATGAAACATGCATAGATAGACCTTTCGTAAGCCCAAATGGTCAGTTAAAATGCGATAAATTGATGTTTTGGAGATATTCAACTACGATTCCATGAATTTCAACGATGGTTTAGGTTCGTTTTTGATAAATTTACGAAGAATTTCGATGAGTTTTCGGTGATTACTGATTTTGGGCGGCTCGAATGTTCATTGTCATTTATGTCCTCACAACCATCTCTGAAACGTGTAAGCCACTCATGAACTCTGGCAGGAGATAGACAATTATCGTCATAAACTTTTTTCATTAATTCAAATGTTTCGATTTTAAAACCAAATTTGATTTTAGCTCTTTATTCGAAACTAATTTTTATACCGATGACACAAATATACTGACACTTTAGATGCAATAACTTCGCTTCCACTGAACCGAATGTCACGAAGCTTTCATTGGAGGTCAGCCTTCCAAAGCACTAACTCATTAAAAAGATGGCGCCATCAAAAACATTTTTATGACACCAGTTTCGTTAATTTTGGACTTCACCTAGTAAACTTAAATTTTTATACCTTTATTTATTTTTATTTACATTTGTTTAAACCTCAATAATTATGAGTAACTTTTGTTTACCATTTTCTTCATTCGTGTTTATTAGTCTATTTTCCGCGATCGCTATTCTATTATTTTACAATGTTTGCTTTGCTTAATTTCCCAAGAAATTGTTATCAATTCCGAAAGTTTAATTATTACTTTAAGGAAATTTTTTTTTAAATTTAATTGCACTTAAATACAAATAACTATACAATTTTTCTAGTAATTACCTTATTTGAGGTTTGTTTACTGTCACTTGATAAGGGAACACCTACACAAATACTAAATAGTTCTAAAAGCCGGAAAATCAAATTTGCTGGCTAGAATTCAGTCACAACAGTTATACGGTTGAGTTACAAGTCCAAATGAAGCAACGATTTATGGGCTTGGTTATCTTTGACAGAGAGGACGAGCTACCAAAGCAGTGCAATTTATTTCTGTTGATCTTTTCCTTTTTATATTAAGGGGGGAAGCTGGTCTAGAATTTTGAAAAAATCGAAAAATTTTTTTTTGTCTTAAAAGGTGCTTTAGGGTCTTAGAAATAATATACCAAATGAGGGATGCCAGCAAAAATGTCTAAATGCCCAAATTTTTCATTCGACGGCAGTGCCTCGCAGGTATGCCCCGAACGCTATTTACAACTTTAAACGCGTTTTTCTCGAAATCACTTTTTTTAAACTGGCCGAAGACATAACTCGAACAAATCTTTACCGATTCTTACGAAATTTTGACAATACATTCGAAATACTTTTCTCCGGAGACGTACGTAGGATTTTTTATTTATATTACATAGTTTTTTTTTTAATCAACAATTTTATGTCGTTCTTTATAGTGAAAATTGTAACTTTTTGTTCAAACGTGCACCATTTCGCGAAAAAACAAAATATCGAAAAAATCCTACGTACGTCTCTTTCTGTTGTTAATATATATAGAAACTAAAAAAATTTTATTTTTTGATCCAGGACAAAAATTAAGGAGTTTACGTCTTCGGCAATGGACCCACTAGAAAAAAAGGCGCCTTAGGAGAACTCCTGGACAGCGGCCATTTTGAAATTAATTCAGACGAAAAATTTTGTATTTGTACCATGAAAGCTATATTATTAAACCTATTTCACAGATTTTCGATTGATTCCTTTGTTGAGTCAAAATAAATTCATAAAATATGCCCATTTTTTGCGCTCTAGACCAGCTTCCCCCCTTAAGGTAACGTTGTGTGATGGTAATGGTTGTACGGGTTAGGCGAAGGCCTTTATGCGCTGCGACCAGATTAATCTATTGTGCGTCCCTAATTACTAAATTATAATTATTTAGTATACCAAAGAATCGAACCAGCTTCTCAGGAGGGAGCAATTGTAGGTCTTCCTCCTCTAGCAGGTACGAGCCCATTATTCTGTGTCTCCTGTAGCCTAATGCCTCCCAGTTGGTGATTAAGTGTTCCATAGACTCCTCTTCATCACAGCAGAACCTGCTTGATCTTGTATAGGGTGTTTTTTTTAGAGGTTAGGTTTTCAAGATGAAATAAAACGTATATAATTTAATGTTATGGCCAAGAATTTAGCTTTATTATAAAGATAAGGGTTTGGCATTATGTTTTAAAAATGATTTCGGGCAAGTGGCCGCCGCGGCTGGCTCGAATAAATTCCAGCCGAGAGGCCCAATTTTCGACCACTTTTTGCAGCAATTGGGGCCGTATGTCAGCAATAACGCGCCAAATATTCTCTTCCAAGACGTCAATCGACTCGGGCTTATCTGCGTAGACAAGCGACTTCACATAGCCCCACAAGAAATAGTCCAGCGGTGTTATATCGCACGATCTTGGAGGCCACGCCACAGGTCTACGGCGCGAGATAATGCGCTCACCAAAAGTTTCCTTCAATAAATCGATTGTTGCGTTGGCTGTATGGCATGTAGCGCCGTCTTGTTGGAACCAAAGGTCGTCCACATCAACATCGTCCAATTCAGGCACGAAAAAGTCATTAATCATGGCTCTATAGCGCTCTCCATTGACTGTAACATTATGGCCGGCTTCATTTTTAAAGAAATATGGACCAATGATTCCCTCTGCTCATAGAGCACACCAAACAGTGACTTTTTGAGGATGTAACGGCGTCTCAGCAATGGCTTGTGGATTATGTTCACTCCAAATGCGACAATTTTGCTTATTGACATACCCATTCAACCAAAAGTGAGCTTCATCGCTGAACAAAAACCATTTTTTTCGAACCGCGCGAACCGAACCATTATTTTCGTAATAAATTTGCACGATTTGCAAACGTTGTTCAGGTGTAAGTCTATTCATTATGAAATGGCAAACCAAACTGAGCATAAATCAAGTGACAGCTGTCAAAAAGACCATCTACGAAAAAAGTAGTGCCAACTTGAAAACCTAACCTCTAAAAAAAAACACCCTTTACTAGATAATCCTATTGTGTTAAAGGTTTTATTCCAGGCAAAGTCATCTAGGGTTAGAGCAGATTTTGCTCTGTTGGCATTGAAGGGGGTAGTATGGTATTTTTTTTTTTTCATTTTTTTTTTTTTTTAAATTATTCTATAACATCTTAAGATTATTGTGTGAAAGTTTGAAGTGCATTAGAGTAAAATTGACAAAGACACAAAGGATTAAGTATCTACCTCTCCAACCGGATTTCACGCTGCCGAAAATAGCTACCTAATCTTTAAACGCGTTTTTCTCACACTTGCCTTTTTTACGGTCGGTGTCCACTGTAGATTCATATCTGCTGCACCGATTCTTTTCAAATTTGGTTTTTTTGTTTCTTTACTTTATTCACGAGGTAATGACGTCGAGTTTTTTTTTTTTTTTAATTTTGTCATATTTTAAAACAACAAAGTTTTCAAGTTTTTTTTATGAAAAATCGGTGTTTTGACTTCAAAGCGCTTTAAAAAATTAAAAAAAAAAAACAAAAAAAAAAAAAAATTCGACGTTGTTACCTGCGAAACTTTATTAGCTGATGAAATCAATTTGGTTTTTTGATTTTAGTTGATCCAGTAATGAGTTCTGAGGGACACCGCAATAAAACTTTTTTATGAGACGTCCGCGAAGATTCGCTGCCACCAACTCATTTCTTCATAAAAATCAATGAAAATTTCACACAATATTCTTTAAATATGACTTTATAATGAAGTAATTTTAAAATTTTGAATAAATCAACTGTGTCGACAATAAAAATTTCGAAAAATATGCTTGTTATACACCGAATTAACCATACTACCCCCTGAAGTTCAAAAACTTTTTGGAGAGATTAAGGCCGCTTGCGCGGTTCCAGTGTTCCCTGGTTTTTGTTTGGATTGGAGTTTTTGGTTTCCTGTTTTCTATTATTTTGGTAAAGCCGAAAATTGGGTTGGTCCAATAAATAGCTCTAATGCTCCTTTTTTGGCATAAAAGTGTGCCCTCTCGTTTCCTTCGTGTCCCTCATGCCCTGATACCCAAATCAGTGAGACTTGATTATGAGTGGCCAGTTTGTTGAGTGCATTGTTACACTCTATTAGGACTTTTAACTTGAATGTGAAGCTATTCAAGGCTTTGAGAATCGATTGGCTGTCCGAAAGTATTTTAATTTTTACTTTCTCAAACCCTCTTTTGAATATGATTTCCACTGTTTCCATTATGGCGAAGAGCTCCGCATGGAAAATTGTGGTATCTGTACTTAGTGTCAGGGATTTGTGTGCCCCACTATTCCTGGCCCTATTCCTGGGAGCGTTTTGGAACCATCTGTATACCATTATTGTGAGTCATCATTTAGCCATGTTGGGTTAGTGTTCCACTCTTCCTTAGACGGGAATATAACCTTGTATCTCTTTATAAAATTGAGTACAGGTTCCGTGTAGTCATTCGCTTGAGTTATGCATACTGCACTAGTTTAAGTTTTTCTTTCAAATGAAAAGAGAATGTAGTAGCTTCCTCATGTATTGTTAAATGTAGCGGTGGTAAATTTAAAAGCGCTTCCAAGCCAGCAGTTGGGAAAGTTCTCATGGCCCCTGTTATGGTTAGGCACGCCATTACCATTACCAACGTTGTACACATAAATATCAATTTTTTCGTGATTTTATTTCAAAAGAACTTTTTTAAATTTTTATTTTTTTCGACATATATTTGCATCCATATTCACGGGCATATTTAATTATATGTAGTCATGATTCAATTATTATTAGATTTAGAGTTTTCACACTCCCTTACAAAAGGTCACATTTAAAAAGATTGAAGAAAATAGAAAAAATTAAACCCCTTTTGGTAAAATACGTAGCAAAAAATTGTTTTTCTACTTAAATGGAAACAAACAGAAGTGGTTTAAAATTTTAACCTGTTAAGCAATTAGTTTTTCTTAGACAGCTCGATTTACTGTGCTGAATTAATATCAAGCGAAGACCGGGATGCAAATCGGGTTTCAGCCAAATATTGGATTCACCGTGCGCGTTGGCTGAACGATTATGATAACGGTTATCAGGAAATTCAGTGTTCATGCTTACTTTATAATGTCAAAATAACAGGGGAATTTTCGTTTTTTGCTTAACTTTAAATTTCATAGCAAATGCAGTTTCTTTTTTCGGCATGTCGCACATATACGATATTAACTAAAAAATGAACTTTTGAAATTGACGTATATATACGACATAATCACTTAACAGGTTAAGTACTCTGGACACTTCAGAGGTTATATACAGTTAGAAAGCCGAAAAAAGCGAATTTTCCAGACATTTTTCTGCGAAAACTTTTAAATTTATTGATGTAAAAATTAGTACATATTTGGAAAGGAGCTATAGCTGATCTCCGGCAGCTCCTCTCAAAAACGACGTTTTGCGGTGACCACTATATCTCTGAACTGGATCCTCTGAAATTAAAAAACCAAACAGATTTCGTTAAAGTAATGTTAAATCTGGTAATTAATCAAAGGAATAAGCAAAATAAATTTTTTGGTCAAAATGGCGGTTTCTCAAGAAAAAAAATCGATTTTTGACTAAAATTTCAGCCTTAAATTGTTCATAAAAAAAAAGATTTATCGGTGAGAAAAAATCTTCGATTAAATACTAAAAAATATATTTAAGAAGCTCGTGTTAAAATGTGAGACTAATCGGTTTAGCAGTTTTCGAGTAATGTATGTCACCGACTTTGAAAGCACCATTTTGAGAAAAACGCGCTGTCGCTTCGACCTTGAACTTTCAAGCACTCTAAAACGCCTTTTCAAATTTGCCTGTAACTTCAAAAATATTCACCGGAACGATATTCAATTTTCTGTGTGCATCCTTAAATGTATGTACAAGTACATTGAGAAAAAAATAAATAAAAAAATCGAGTTTTTGAAAATTCTAGCTGTATATAACCCCTTCATTCATTCGTGAAAAGGTAGTCTCATTGGAAACATGTTCCGCCAATCACTGCTTTCTTATAATGAAGTCTAGAATGTATTCCAACGCCCCTTCGTGGAGCCTATCCAACTCATCTGTCTATTTCGCTCTTTGTTAAATGCTTGTTCGAATTAATTTAGCATCACCTCATCATCAGAAAGAAAGCGTTTTAAATTTTCCATTGATGTGTAACTTAGCCGAAGCCACACGGTTTCATCAGTTTGCAACACACCACGAGTAGCAAAACTTGCGGTGTTGTGGATATATGTGTACGATGACTACTACGATAACGTATGTATTTTTAAAGTAATCTTGCCTAGAAAGTACTTCCTCCATCTATATTTCAAATGTCATACTGGTCTTGGACATGCCAATACCTGAGCGAGTTTCTCCTACAAATTTCACTTCTCCTTCACTTTTACTCAAATTTTCTAGAGTAAGCAACCCAGAGAGTCGATTTGTTAAGAGGGAATGAGAAAGCTGCTTACGAGTACAAGATGACTTTTATTATTGAATTATAATGTGTAGCTACTTTATATTTTACCATAAATTATAAATATATTTTTTAATTTAAATTTAAAACTTAAACATTGCGTTAAAAACTGACCGCACTTTAATGAGGTCTTCACAGCTACCAATCAAGCGTTAGCAGCAAAAAGTGACCGCAACTTGTTTTTAAAACTGTAAACGTTGTAAAGAGCGCGCGAAAGCTAGTGCGTGCGCTGCAAGGATGATAGATACCAGGTTTGCTCGTTAGGTATAGTGAAAAAAATTTTTTTGAGCGCAACTTTGAATTCTACGTCATTCGTTTTGTGTTTCACAAAATTTAGCTTTCGCTTAGTGAAACACAAAACGAATGGCGTCGGCATATCTGTCAAATTTGCCGAATAACGGTCTGCTAGGTAGTACATCTCTAAACAACTTTTCCCCATGCGTGCGCTGAGCTATGTTCCGGATATAGGCAGTTACTTTATATTCTCAATAAAATTATAGATAATTTTGAAAAATATTATTCACTTAAATTTTGATTAAAATTTGAAACTTAAATATAATATTTAATTTGGAACACGATTTATTTATTTAAATTCCTTTTTTATTTAATTTTTTTTGTAACTCCAAAAAAGGTAAATATTTCATTTAGAACACGATTTACTTACACAGTGCAACACATAAAATGTGCACTCCATTTTGACTTCAGTTTCTGAAAGTACTTATCGAAACTAGCAAAATCTCATTTGGGTTTTTCTAGATTAGCTCGGATTCTAATTTTATTGCGTCATGAATATTTCCTCTGAGACTTGATTTTGAACAGTCTTTCTTTTAAAGAAAACGTAATTCTTCTCACATCTATATATCGTAAAATGATTGGAAGTTATTTTCTTGTCTTCAGCATAAATGTGCGTAAAAAATAAAAGAAATACTAGTGGATAATTATTTGAGAATCAAATTTTAAATGTCAAAAATAATAAAAAATTGTAGTTTACTCTATCAGTTCTTGGTAAAATATACACTTTATATAAGTCAATCGATTCGTTTCTATTCAAGGAATTTAATTATATAAATATAAAATTGGGAATTGCTAAGAAATTCATCGAAGTGGCCGTCAAACATAGTGATGAAGTCTTTGAATGCCTAAAAAACATCTTTCCGAAACTAAGCAAGGAAAAAATTAAAAACGGTATGATTGCTCTTTTGAATATTTTTCATATATTTCCTTATTTACTCACGTTTAAAAAACTTTTCCCACAAAAAAAACAAAGTTTTATTTTTCAATGCATCACCTGTTAAATTTCAAGGTCCTTTAGGCATTTAATGGTTAAAACTTTAGCTATTTCAATGAAATTTTTTCACTGCCTCTAAAAAATATTCTTTTCTGTGATCTATTCACATTTCAATAATTTCTTTATAAATGAATTTTTATATTTTTATCAGGTGTACTCAATGGTCCAGATATCAGAAAACTAATGAAAAGCGAAGAATTTAGTAACGTGCTGACAGACAATTTCCGAAAAGCTTGGAACGCACTGAAAGCTGTAATCGAGGAAGTTTTAGGAAAAAATCGTGTACAGCAAGACAAGGCACAGGAATTGGTGAAAACAATGCTCCATTATTTTCATGAAATCAAAGCATCCATGACATTGAAATTACATTTTCTGCATCATCACCTCAATGAGTTCTTAAAACAGTTGCCTACTGAATCAGACGAACAAGGAGAACGTTTTCATCAAGTTACCATGCCAATGGAAAAACGCTACAAAGGAAAAAGACTGGATGCATTACTTGCTGAAGTGTGTTGGTGGAGTCATAAGGTATCTCAATATGAAGATAAAGGTACTGAAGACACTAGATTTGAAGGACATGATGAAAGAAATATGCCCTTAAATGTTTTATCAACTTTAGATGAAGAAGCAGATTCAGACCATCAATGTGAACGACCAGTGAAAAAATCGAGAAGGTCCACTTCGCTTTCAATGGACGCTGACTAACATTGTGTTTTTCACAAAGTAACATCTTAAATTTTAAATATAAAATAGTAGTAAAATAAATGGAAACTTTTTATTATAAGATGAAATAATAAACTTTAAAATTAACATTAACTTCTCTCTACTTTTTCATTTTTAAGGCATTTGATGTAGTTTTTTTAACAGATTTTTTTGTAGTCTCTACCTACATTTATGTTGAAGAAAGGGAAATAAAATTGCAATCGGTTTAAGCGATATAGAAGTGAGAAAAATTACATTTTCATTGAAGAAAGTGCTCAAAATAAAGTTTTAGATAAAATATATTCAAAACACTATAAAATTGGAATCCGAGCTAATACAAAAAAACCCAAGTGCAATTTTGTTAGTTGTGACAAGTACTCTCAGAAACTGAAGTCAAAACGGAGTGCACATTCGATGACTTCAAAAATGTTGTACAGTGTTATTTAACTTAATTTTTTATTTAGGCATTTAAATAATTTTTTCGACATCAGTATTTTTTCTCCTTTTTCGCTTTAGGTTTTCTTTTAACAATTTGTGACTCAAAAAAAAAATGTTTTAATACAATTAAATCGCATATAACATGTACATGCATATGATATATGTACATACATACACCCATACATACATACATTCTTAAAATACATCCATAGATAAGTACTAACACAAATGTAGCTTCATGTATTTACTTATAGTTGTAGTAGATGTGCGTTATATTGGTAAACTTAGATCAAACACATAAAAATACACACAGACATAAGGGAAAAAATAATGAAAAAGTAAAATAAAATAAAATGTAGTAAAAGTACCATATATAGAGCCAATCCTAAACAAGAACTATATTAAAAAATTCCAAACAGTAAATATCTGTACACAAAACTGATAAACAAAGATAACTGGCAACAATAAAAGTAAATACACATATACAGAGATATAAAAAAAACGAAAAATTGAAGGAAACCCCATAAAATAAATTATATAAAATTAGTAAAATGTTTTCGCTGAATGGCAAATACTCATGCATACATTTATAAATACTTATGTAAGCATTGACATTTTGTTCAGTTGATATTATTATGGCATATATAAGAATAAATAATATATAAAGAAATAAATTGATAAAATTAAATTAAATTTGTATTCATTTTACTCTCTAAATGGGTATGTTTATTTGAAAAGAAAAAAACAATTTTTATTTCCAAAAATAGGAATTGAGTTATGCAACAACGGGCACGTTCTTATATAAATTTTGCCCAACGAAGTCCTTTGTTATGGAAATCTCTGGATATACATATAATTGGCACGTACGCCCTTTTTGGGGGTTTGGCTGAGCTCCTCCTCCTATTTGTAGCGTGCGTCTTGAAGTTGTTCCACAAATGGAGGGATCTACAATTTTTTTAATCCGATTCCGAACGGCAGATATTTTTTATGAAACGAACCTAGGTTCTCTTTGATTACCGAATGGAAATAATTCGGCTACGGCGGCCGCCATTCCAATCTCTCTGGATACTTTTGTCAAAAACAGAGTACATCTTTTCAGGTGAGAGAGAGAGAAAAAATCAAGCCAAGTATACCGTACACGTGAAAGACCTTCCTGCATTGAGTAAAGCGAGTGAAAATCAGAACAGGCCTTCTTCTTCTTATCCTCTTAATTGGCGCGATAACCGCTTACGCGATTTTGGCCGCGTTCAACAAAGCGCGCCAGTCGTTTTTTTCTCGTGCTAACCGACGCCAATTGGACACACCAAGTCCTTCTCCACCTGATCTTTCTAACGCAGTGGAGGCCTTCCTCTTCCTCTGCTACCACCAGCTGGTACCGCACCGAATACTTTCAGAGCCGGAGTGTTTGTATCCATTCGGATGACACGACCCAGCCAACGTAGCCGCTGGATCTTTATTCGCTGCGCTATGTCTATGTCGTCGAAAGGCTCATACAGCTCATCGTTCCATCGTCTGCGATATTCGCCGTTGCCAACGTGCAAAGGTCCAAAAATTTTACGCAGAATTTTTCTCTCGAACACTCCAAGCGTCGATTCATCAGATGTTGTCATCGTCCACGCTTCTGCGCCATACGTTAGGACGTTAGTTAGTTAGTTTTGTTCGTCGAGAGAGGACCACTACTCAGTTGCCTACTTAGTCCAAAGTAGCACTTGTTGGCAAGAGAGATTCTACGTTAAATTTCAAGGCTGACATTGTTATCGGTGTTATTGCTGGTTCCTAATTAAACGAAGTCCTTTACAACCTCGAAATTATAGCTGTCAACAGTGACGTGGGTGCCGATACGCGAGTGCGCCGACTGTTTGTTTGATGACAGGAAGTACTTCGTTTTGTCCTCGTTCACCATCAGACCCATTCGCTTTGCTTCTTTATCCAGTTTGGAGAAGGCAGAACTAACAGCGCGGTTGTTAAGGCCAATGATGTCAATATCATCGGCATACGCCAACAATTGTACGTTCTTATACAAAATTGTGTTGAGCGATTAAGTTCTGCGGCTCGTACGATCCTCTCCAACATCAGGTTAAAGAAGTCACACGACAGCGAGTCACTCTGTCTGAAACCTCGTTTGGTATCAAATGGCTCGGAGAGGTCCTTCCCAATCCTGACGGCGCTGCTGATGTTGAGCAACCTCATCTTGCATAGCCGTATTAGTTTTGCGGGGATACCAAAATCAGGCATCGCGGCATACAGGAAACTCCTTTTCGTACTATCGGATGCAGCTTTGAAGTCGACGAAAAGATGGTATGTGTCGATTCTGCTTTCATAGGTCTTTTCCAAGATTTGGCGTATTGTAAATATTTGGTCGATGGTAGACTTTCCAGGTCTAAAGCCACACTGATAAGGTCCAATCTGTTGGTTGACGGTGGGCTTCAGCCTTTCACACAATACGCTCGCTAGAACCTTATAGGCGATATCAGAACAGGCCTAGTCTGGTGAATATTTAATTTAATTTAATCTCACTTCAATATCAAGAAACAATATATAGAAAGCGTACAGACTAAGAGATTTAAATAGAGATGGCGGTTTCAATCGAATTTCCCCTCCACAGGTTTGTAAATAATTGTTAACCGTTACCACGAAATGAGGCCGAGTATTTTTACGATGAAAAATTACGCACTCGGATTTAAACGCATATTCACGTTTATATTCCCTTAATGCTGCCTTCAAACAAATCAATTTTTGACGATACAACTAAACCATAATAGTTTCGACAGATTTTAAAAGCAAAATAAAAAAAACCTTCGTAACAGCTAATCACTTTCGCAATACGAAGCAAGCGATTTATAGGTGGCAATACATTTGAAAAAGCTTCTCTCAACGGTACCAGTTGCGTGTTACACCGCAATATTTATATCATGAACTGTAATAACAACAACAATAGTGATAGTGACAAAAAATGCGATCTTTACAAAAACGTTGTAAAGGGGATTTGTTTTATTTCTTCGTGAAAAGTTTACGAAAAATTAATTGTTAGTAGTCTTAAGTATTAAGGGTTACATGGGTTTCGTGGGTTCAAAAAATCTATTTTCTTTGTTTTTTGTCTTATTAATTTCTAAAACATCTCAAGAATATAATCCTAAATTTTCAAGTCCATCCGAATAGTAGATTCGGAGATACAGTCTTTGGAATGTGTGCGCTCCAAGCCACTTTTATTGTTACTCAAAACTTTAAACGCGTTTTTCTCGAAATCGATCTTGATGAAATTTTACACAGGTGTTCGAGATACAATTTACTCGTGCTTGAACGAAGGATTTTTTTTTCAATTACAACTATTTATTTATTTTTTTTTGAAAATTTCACCGAAATTTTCATTTTTTTGGAAAAATGTCTGCCAAAATTTCCATTTTTACTTTTTTTTTCTTTCCTTCGTTCAAGCACGACTTCATGGTCTTAACTAAAACACTTATTTTGGTTTTTTCATTTTTGATGATCCTGTCAGGAGTTATGCTGACAACGCGGACGCACCTTTTTTCGAGGGGTCATCGGAAATGGCGTCACAATGAAGGAGTTTTAATTTTTTTTTTTGAAAATTTCAGAAATTATTCTTTAAATATGTATCTATAAGACAGAAAAAAGTTTGAATTAAATAAATAATTTTTTACATAGAAAAACAGTATTGAAAATAGGCCTTTTTTACCCGACGAAACCCCTTAGGAAAAATTAATTTATAATTGAAAAAGAATCCTCATCAGGGGTATATATGTCGTAATCTTATAGGGATGCCTTCCAATGACCATGGGATCGCATTTTTATCTATTTTACGGATTCCGTTTTTGAGTTCTTCGCAGTTTTTAGCTCTACAGTTGTTCTTGTGTGCCACTGAACTGAAATTTCCATAGCCATCCTCTATTGAACGATAGTAGAGCAAGTTTGTGGGATTCCACTCTTTTGGTACAGCTTAGTTCTTCGTTTTTTTAATTCCAACGCTTTAACGCTATAATGGGACACCACTTTCTCAGGCCATAATACATTTTTTCATCATAAAGGTACTTTTTATGAAAAGGAATCAAAATTTTGCCTAAACATTCATGGGTAAGACTCCGTCAGAAAATATGAGATTTGCAAGTGGTCTTTCGATTTCTTTGAAACTTTGGGAAATATTAGTTCTAGGTAAGATACATTTGAGCCTAAAAGGATTTTGAAAAATTTTCAAAATTGAGTCATCTACGCCATGTTGAAAATCGGGACCGTGTTTTTTCAAAAATCAATATTTCTTGAACCGTTGGATGGATTTCAATGCAATTTACAGACAATATAGAAACAAATAAGTAGTTTAAATTAGTATAATGTTAAAAAAAAATTTTTAAATTTTGACCAAAAAAAAGTCAAAAAAATTTTTTTAATCATTTTTTAGCTGATTTGGCCAGTTTTTTAGATTTTCTGTTATACACGTAACGATTCCTTATGATTTAACCTTTATTTTGAAAAAAAAAAATTTTATGGTGTCTATAATAGTTCTCGAGATATTGCGATTTTAGTGGAAGCGCGCACGCACGGTTCGCGTACGCACGCACGGTTCGCGCTGCGTTATGTGTTCCTGTATGAAGTGACTGGAGCAGACTGCTGCAGGTCTGTGCGCGTTTTTCTACTCCCGCGCTGCGTAACCGCGAACTTCACGGTGCGCGCTTCCACTAAAATCGCAATATCTCGAGAACTATTATAGACACCATAAAATTTTTTTTTTTCAAAATAAATGTTAAATCATAAGGAATCGTTACGTGTATAACAGAAAATCTAAAAAACTGGCCAAATCAACTAAAAATTGATTCAAAAATTTTTTTTTGACTTTTTTTTGGTCAAAATTTCGAAATTTTTTTTTTAACATAATACTAATTTAAACTACTTATTTGTTTCTATATTGTCTGTAAATTGCATTGAAATCCATCCAACGGTTCAAGAAATATTGATTTTTGAAAAAAACACGGTACCGATTTTCAACATGGCGTAGATGACTCAATTTTGAAAATTTTTCAAAATCCTTTTAGGCTCAAATGTATCTTACCTAGAACTAATATTTCCCAAAGTTTCAAAGAAATCGAAAGACCACTTGCAAATCTCATATTTTCTGACGGAGTCTTACCCTCATTCAAGTGTAGTTCTTGGTTCGCTGAAAGGCCACTTGACCTCGAAATTCCTTTAACGGATATTGCGATGTAGAGCATTACTTTTGATTAAAATTTGTGCTTGAATTCCAATTTCATATTGGAGCTACATTTGGAAATGTTATTAGCCTAAAATCGATCATTTCCAGGAGTCTGAGATTTCTTGAGGGGAAAATAGCCTTTGTCATTCAAAATGCATGATTTTTTGTTGAAATTTCGAATCATCTCTCGGCATTGCGAGTTTATTTTTGATATTTGTTCGACGGTGTATTCTGGTGACTTAATTTTTTTCGGCACTGTATCTGAAATTTTCTTAACGTTTTGCAGACATATCATAACTCTGAGGGCAATTAATTTTTTCAGCGGCGCCGAGTTATTATTTTTATTATTGAACTTACCCTTAAGATTGGATAGGCCCCGATTAGTTATGATCAATGAAATCCTTTCACTGCTTCACTCTTTTTTCATGCTCATAGACTCGATAAATAAATGAGTAAATAAATAATTTTATATAAAGTAGATCTAGGATTTGTCAAGATTTTCAGTTTTTTAGAACTGGCAATGCGTTGGCGCATGTGGCTCCGACGCCATCTTTATGAAAACTATTGTCTCTTTCTGGAAGCAGAAACTACTAGAAGTAGTCAGAATTTTCAAAGAATTTGATTTTTTTTGCATTTTCTTAAAGTATAATATCTTAAAAATATTGTATGAAGGGCTGAAGTGAATCCGAAAAATACTTCAAGGATTTTTTTATACATTTAATTGTTGGATTTTTTAAATTAAATCTGAAAAATACTTTCTGAGGCCACCATATTGTGAATTTTGAAACAAAGCTTCGACCAGGTACAAGATTATCTATTAATAAAACTAATTTCTCTTGTCCGATTGATTTTAGATTAATCGTTAAGGTCTTCTGATGATCACCGCTAGGGACCTATGTTCTATTTGTGAAAAATAATAATTATTTCAATATAAATATTAATTTTTAATTTAATTAAAAAAATAAATACTTGGGACTAATAATTAAATAAGAAATACAACATTCGCATCAACATAATTTCTTTTAGAATATGGCCCTGCACTCGTGAAACTCTCGCCGACTACTCCACCACCACCACCAATACTCCCACCATGCAACCAACGACGAAATTCTTCAGTCGTCAAATCGGCAAACTGATTAACGCCCATTCCAAAAGTTACCTCACCTCTCTTATAACGCTCGTTGTGTGCGTAAATCATGTGTATGTTATTACAGAATATTAGGCGTCGACGCGCATCCTCGACCGTTGAACCATATTGCTTTTGGAATTGATTCTGTGGAAATAGAAAAATAATTACAATTTTCCCGTAATAAACACTTTCCCCTTCTAATTCCTACTTTGTACAAATGCCAACTCTCATCACTGCAATCATCCATCACACCATAGGCGCTGCTGCAAACAACTGCTGCCATTGAGAGTGTGAGCAGCAGTGATACCTTGAAGTGTGATGACTTTAGAAAGGTGTCCATTCTCTTCTTGAACTTGAGGGCTTTGCAGCAAGTTATGAAATACTTGAATATTTAGCAGCTGCGTCCAGATTTATACTACACCTTAAGCTTTGTTTAATGAACCTAAGCTGTGCTATTTTGTGCGGGTGTGTGCATGTGGGGTCCATGCACGCGCTTCAGATAAGCGTTTGAGGCAATCAATGTTTTGTTAATTTGTTTTCATTGGCCTTTTAATAGGCAGCTTGATAATGAGTTCCAATGGATGGTAGTGAACAAAGCTGTGTACACAATTTATTCCTCATTAGCGTTTAATTATTATTCTGGCATCCGCTATAATCAAACGCTAATAAATTTGTCAAATAAAAAAATGGAGCAAAGGTAAGGGAACAGAAAATAAGAGCACAAGAATACATATAGGAGTTCTACACAGAGTACGTGGGTAAGCACTCGAAATTTTAGTCTCGATAGAGATGTATAAACGGTTATCTGGCGGAACTCTGCTGATAGCAAATTTCTTAAATGCAAAAATCGCCGGTTGGGAGGGTACACGACTACTGACTATATGACTAGAAAAACATGCCTCGGCGGGAAATTCAAAGTTCATAATCTCGATTGCGAAGTTTGGAGAGTCTGGCTTGCACACCTAAATTCTACATATACTCACTAGTATTTATATAAACAAGTCGAGTTTGGATGAGCAGGCGGAGAAGGTACATATACATACATATGTTCCATTAGTTGTGAGTTACAGAGTGTTAACAGGAAGTCAACAAAGAGAAAATTCGGTATATGTTACAGTTTCTCTTTGATAAAGGTAAAATACACTCCAGGCCGGCCGAAGTTGTGAATGGTGCTGATACTGTAACACCTAATTAGGGGCAATTTTACTTTCGTCAATTCCATTCGGGCAATTTGATGTTAAAGAAAACGCCGATAATGTCGATAAAATCACAGAAATAATCGAAGTCTATCGTCATGTTAGTAGTCGTAGCATCGCTCAGGAGCTAAAGACCGACCATTAAATAGTTTTAAGCCATTTGCGCGAAAATTTTACGCCAAAATAATGGACTTTTTTTTCCTCAAATTCATATGTATATGGGTTTGTCATCGAAGTATCCAAGCAAATTTGTTTCAAACTGAGAGGCGGTTTTGACCTGCGCCAGCATAAGCCTCAAGTGACACCTTTCAGCTTCTGACAGCAAAAAACAGAACTGAACGGATTCCCGGCACTTGCGAGATCGAAGGCAAAGAAACCGCAAACAGATGTTAAGAGGAGGAACTTTACAGGATCAGAGTTATTATGTGACTTTAGCTGGTCATATTCCATATTAGAATTACTGAGTGGGTCAACTCAAGTGTGTAAGTACTGAAAATTAATAAGTGTCCACAGAAAGTAAAAGGCATTTTCCAGCCGGTCATATTCTAATGCCGGTTGGGTCGGATGAGATGCCCAAGCATATTTACAGAATATTTGGTGTTGGTCATTGAGAGACCGAGATTCCTATTGAGTCTTACCGGCATGCGTAGAGAATTCGTCTACCAAAACTTTTTAGCATTCATGAGAGATGCTGAAGGTCTCTTAGGCTTAAGCGGCTAATAACTATCTATCTATTTTTCTAATGAGCAGGAATTAAGACAAGAAGCCTCTTATTTATTTTCAATAAAACACGTCTGCTTCGAATTTCATGTTGTGTTTTGAACGAGCTGCGTGAAATTTTTATTCAATGAAGAGAAGAAAGTTCGAAGACAGGGCTTTAGTCTGCAAGCGATGTAATTGTCTGAGATATTCTTTAGTACAGTTCAGAGACGCATTAGTACTTTGATACTGAATTTGAGAACCACTTTTTGATATTGAATTTGAGAGCCCTCAAAAAGGAACTAACAAAGGAGGACTTCAAATAATGAGGGATGGAAAGGTTCTACAAAAATTCTGGAAATATACAGAACAGGTGCACATTTAGAATATTTAATAAACTCATCGCTAGTTTCAGTAGAAATATTTGAAACTTATGATTTCAATTGATTTCAGTTCGCGCCAGCGAGAAAAACCGCTGTGAAAAGTGTTCATCGCGCACTGAGACTTAGGGTGTTCAGCGATGAGCCCATTTTTGGCTTAATGGCTACGTCAAAAAGCAAAATTCCCATATTTGGGCTAAAGAGCAACCCGAAGCCATTCAAGAGCAGCCATTATGTCGATTGAAAACAATTGTTTGGTGCGGCCTATGGACTGAAGGAATCATCGGCCGATATTTCTTCAGAGACGAGGAGGATGCCAATGTAACAGTGAATGGGGAACGCTATAGCGCCATGATAAACGACTTTTTTATACTGGAAATTAAAATCGGTGATCTTCACAACATTTGGCACCAACAAGACGGCGCTACTTGCCATACAGCCTGTGAAACAATGGTTTTATTGCGTCGTCGTTTCGGTGCGCATTTTATCTCCCGTTTTGGATCAGTGGCTTGTGCACAAAGATCGTGTGAAATCACACCTTTGAACCTTTATGTGAAGTATAAATGCATTGTGGATAAATCAGCTTCGATAGAGGCATTGGAGGCTAACATTACTAAAGTTATACACGAGACACAGACCGAAGCCCTCAAGCGAGTCATTCAACTTAGTGTTTAGGGATGGCCGAGCTTCGGCGGAGTTGCGGCCAACATTTGAAAAAATAAATGCCATGAATGGTTCTACATAAAAATAATAAAGATTGCCCACTCCATTTCAATTTTCGTTGTTTTATTTGAATTCAAAGTCCGATACCTCTAAATTGATCACTCTATATAATAATAGATATCCATGTTATGTTAGAAATTTTTTTAACTAAATACCACTAAAGCGCAACATGCTTACCTGAAAGGAAAGTCCACCGAATCAGCCTTATACGGGGTCGTAGAGAATGTGGAAAAATCTCTATGAGGTAAACAATTCACTTTGGCGGTCTTCATAGTTGTAGAGTAGAGTGCTTTTAGTAACATCAGAACGGAATCAATTGTTACTGCGTTAGATAGACTGATGATCTCGTCCCTGCTTGGCTGCAGGGAAGTTAATGCAGTGACAAGAGGGGCTAAAGTCACAAGATTCGTTAACAGGGGGATGCCGCATGGTGGTGTCCTTTCGTCCCTACTTTGGCTAGTTACTATTGACGAAGTTCTGATAATGTTAAATAAGGGTGGGGTTAAGATAGTAGCATACGTCGATGACTTGGTCCTGAGAGTATCGGGACCGTTTCCCTCAGTCATGGCTGAGATTTTGGAATGGTCACGGGCTGTACTCAGTCGCTGGGCTACCACTTGCGGCTCCCGAGTCTGGAGCTGGTGCTATTTACAAGAAAATATAAACCTCCACCCTTTCGACTTCCCAAATTGAACAACCACATTCTCCCGCTCTTATCGGAATTTAGGTATCTTGGAGTGATACTTGACCCCAAACTCCATTGGAAGCTACACATTGAAAATCGGGTAAAGAAGAGTATAGCCCTCTACTCCTGCAAATCTATGTTCGGTCGGACTGTGGATGTACAACGCAGTGGTTTTGCCAATTTTAACGTATAGATGCCTGGTTTGGTGGGAAGCTTTTCGGAAGGGTTATAATAACTGTTGGCAAAATTTTTGCAATTCTATTACTTTATTAACAAATCAAACTTTATTTAAATGATGTGTACAAAGAGAATTAAAAATTTGGTAGCTCTTTCTGCCTTGGTTACTGTTCACGTACTGTGCTTTTTCCTCCACGCCTTTCGATTTTCTTTCTTTCTCCCGTTTTCTTCTTTTTTTTCATCGACCAATCACCGATCGACACGTATTCAATGTTGCTTTTGAGCCACAGTGGGATCTATCCTGACCGTGCTGCCAGACTGTTCGTAACACTCCCCCTGGTATATCCTGCCGATTGGGATGTACCGAGCTTTTCAGATCTAGAACGGCTATTTTAGCAGCAGGTCTTTCATAGATTCCACAGATTGTCTGGAGAGTAGCGCTTCGAACCCTTCCGTCGGCACTCGTTCGCACGCCAATTACCTTACCCTTGGGCCAAGAGTTCCTTGGGTTGTTTGGATCAACTATGTATGCAATATCTCCGACTTTTATTGTTTTTACGTCTTCGAACCATTTAGTTCTCCTAGTGATGGTGGGCAAATATTCGGTGAGCCAACGTCGCCAGAACGCGTCCGCAAGGTTTTGTGATGTTCGCCAGTTACGACGCATTAGGACGTCCTCAGTAACTGGTTCTGCAATCGGCTTAACACCATTGGAGCTGCCTAATAGGAAGTGGTTGGGTGTTAGTGCCTCTTCTTCTTCGTGGTCAATAGGAATATAAGTCAACGGTCGCGAGTTAACTGTCATCTCCACCTCCATTAAAGCAGCACGAAGAATCTCGTCATTTGGACAGTTAGATGTCAATATATGTTGTAGGACGTCCTTGACTGAGCGAACTAGCCGCTCCCATGCTCCGCCCATGTGTGGAGACGCGGGTGGTATGAAATGCCAGTTGGTTGCGGCCGAAGTGAAGGTTCTCGTCAATCGATTTTGGTCTACGATCGTAAACGCAGATTTCAGTTCCCTCTCAGCGCCTTTGAAATTTGTACCGTTGTCACTCCATATCTCCAATGGGCTCCCTCTACGCGCCATAAAATTACGTACGGCCAAAATGCAGGAGTCTGTAGAAAGCGAATATGCCACTTCGAGATGCACCGCTCTGGTTGTCAGACAGGTGAATAATACCCCATATCTCTTTTCGGTGCTCCTTTTAACCGTGACCAGAAGTGGGCCAAAGTAGTCAACCCCTACATAGGAAAATGGACGACAAAATTGTGCGATGCGGGCTGTAGGTAAGCAAGCCATTCTAGGTGGACGTGGTTGAGCGCTTCTGTTTTTGCATACCTGACAGCTGCGTCGAATTCGATTAACTGCGATGCGAAGTTTTAAAATCCAAAAGTGTTGCCGAATTTCGTTGACCACTGTCTCCGAGTTCACATGATGATATTTGACATGAAAGTGATTTCTAATTAAGTTCGTAATGTGATGTTTGTTAGGCAGCAAAACTTGGTCCGTGCGCCCTATTATTTTAACTCGGCCATCTATTCGCAAAACACCATCGGCATCCAGATAGGGTGATAATTTGAATATTTTGCTAGATTTGTCAACGGCCTTCCCAACCGATAAAGATGTTATCGAATCATTGAAAATGTCTTGCTGGGCTTTCCTCCAAAGAAAGTTTTCTGCCTTACGAAAATCGTCGGTAGTGACAACGCCACGTAAGACTTGATTGTCTCGCACTACGCTTAACCAAATACGAGCGCAGTACAAGGTCGTGGCGGTGGTTCGAAGGAAACGGTCCCATGTAGAAAATCTCTCAGGTTTGGGCACCATAAGAAGTTGTTCTGAAACTATACAATGAGCTCCAATAAACTGAGGACGGAGTTCTTCTGTTGAAATACTTTGTGGTCCGTTAGACACGGGCCATTCGTCACACGGAAGATATAAAAAGGATGGCCCACTAAACCATCGGCTATCGTTAGAAAAATCTGGATCACCGTTCCATTTGGTGGCTTCGTCAGCAACGTTTGCTGCAGTCGGAACCCAGCGCCACTCACTGACGTCGGTAAGTTCTAGAATTTCACTAACTCGGAAAGCCACAAACTGTTTGTAGCGGCGATGATCAGCATACAGCCAGGCTAATACCGTTCGTGAATCTGACCAGTATACGGAGCTATCAAGGTGGATAGAATGCGACTCGATGATATGCTTAGCAAGGCGAGCTCCCAACAGTGCTGCCTTTAATTCCAGGCGAGGTATGGATAATAATTTAAGCGGAGCCACTCTGGTTTTACTGGCGATCATCATACAGTCGATTGAATTACCATGTGAGTATCGTAGGTAGCATACAGCTGCATAGCTACTTTCGCTTGCATCTACAAAGGTATGTAGCTCTATTTTAGGTGTATCGTCAAATGTGATTCGCGCATAAGAACGTGGAATCCTTAGATTTTCTATTTTTGGAATAAGCTTAATCCACCGCAGCCATTTCGCAAATTGGTCATCTGGAATTGGGTCGTCCCAGTCGCATCCAGCTCGCCATATTTCTTGCAAGATAACTTTGGCGTATACAACGTAGAAACCTATCAGCCCAATTGGGTCGTATATAGTCATAACCGAGCTCAAAACTTCGCGCTTGGTAGGTCGCCGCTGAGAAAGTAACAGATCAGAATTCTTATATTTGGATGATACACGAAAGGCGAAGTGGTCACTAGAGGTAACCCACCACATGCCTAGTACCTTCTCAGTTGGCTGCTCGTTCTCAAAATCAAGGCATAGTGCATCAGTGGGGCTGCCATTTAGGGCGGCTAGCACACGACTTGAATTCGATAAAAAATTTCTTATGTGAAAACCTCCCATCGCATGTACGTGACGCACATCTCTCGCTAACTTAATAGCTTCTTCTTCAGTATCCACGCTAACTAACATATCGTCTACGTAGTGGTTTTCTATTATGCACTGCGAAGCACCAGGGAACTCTTCACGAAATTCTTCTGCATTTTTGTTCTTGACATATTGAGCGCAGCTGGGCGAACATGTGGCCCCAAAGGTCATAACAGTCATCACGAATGTAGTTGGCTCGTTGGCATTCTGTTCATACCAAAGAAAACGCATGAAATTTTGATCTTGTTCCCGGACTTGAACTTGGTGAAACATCTCAGCAATATCGGCCGACATGGCAATTCGCTTTTGTCGAAATTTAAACAACACCGACAACAATGGGGTCGTTAGGTCTGGGCCTTTGAGCAACATGGTATTCAAGGATATACCATCAACCTTCGCGGCTGCGTCCCAGACTAAGCGCACCTTGCCTGGTTTGTTGGGGTTAATTACTGCAAAAACCGGTAGATACCAGTATCTTTCAACGGCGCTGTCGACTGGTGTCATACGTCTAGCGTACCCCTTTTGAATATAATCATCAATTTTTTGCTGAAGCACTTCAGCCAAGTTAGGGTCGCGTTGCATCTTCTTCAGCAAACACTTCGCTCGAAATAAGGCCATTGGTAGGCTATTGGGTAGCTGCATTTTAGGGTGCTTCCACAATAAGCTGGTTCGATATCGATTGCCAACTCGCACAGTGTGTTGTTGTAGCTGCACCATAGCAAATTCGTCCTCTTTAGACATTAACGCAGAAGATTTGGCTGACACGCCTAAATTATCGAGGCAAATGTACGATTTAGTAATTTTAACGAGTTCAGCCTGTGCGGAGCAGTCGCAAATGTGAAAGACAGGGTGCGCCGCATCATGGTTTGTACTTGATGCTTGTCCTTTCAATGTCCATCCGAGTTTGGACTTCTCTGCTATTGGCTCATTTTCACGGCCATATAAAGATTTGATTGGAGAACCAAGCGCAGCGTTGTTTAAACCAATCAATAGTTGTGGTACCGCGTTTGAATAGGACTCCAGAGGCAACCTTTTCAAATATTGAAATTTGGACTGCAGTTTAGCAGCGTTAATCGATTGAAGAGGCAGGTCAAGCTTTTTGACTGTGTGAACGCCTTTAAGCCCGAATTTCTTATTACCGTTTTTAGCTGATATGGCTAAGTCGACAACCACAGACTCGTCCTCATACCGATGTGTATCACCAGTCCAGCGCAGGCACAGTGGTTGTGGTGTGCCCTTTATATTTAGCTTATTCAGCAGCTCTTCGTCGATAAGGGTGAGCGACGAACCATCGTCTATGAAAGCGTATGTTGATACACTCCGTTCGCCTGAGTGTAGAACTACGGGAAGGACACGGAAAATGGTACTGCCTTGGCCCACATTGTGCATGTTAACGTTGACCGCCCGCATTGTAGTTACGCCCTTGCCATTGTTTGGAGCGTCTTTAGCAGCTAACTCTGCGTTGTGCAACAGAGGATGGTGATTACGAGTGCAACTATTAACATTGCAAGGTGCAGTCGATTTACAACCGGCTGTAGGATGGCCCTTCAAGCATCGGTGACAAAGTTTCAACTTGCGAACAATTCCCCATTTTTGACTACGTGTCAATCCCTTAAAATAGACACATTTAGAGACATCACTGCAATTTTCTTCACAAACGATACATCTTACCGCATTAAAATGATAATTAATTGCGCCCCGTTTGCGCACCTTTGTTGACTCCTTTGGCACGATAACAGAGTTGGCGCCTTGTGCTAGTAGAAAAAGCCAATCACTGAAATGTTGTAAATTACAGATCGGTAAACTTTGCTTATGCATTCCCCAATAAGCTGGTAGTAGCCCAGGCAATTTCGAAACCAGCTTCTGTTCGAGATCGGGATTATTCAAATGGCTGGTCAGGCCTGACGCAGACATTGTTGCGCAGATGTTCTGCACTTCTACGGCGAAGTCGACGATCGATTCCAGCTGACTCTCTGACGGTGATGGAAGCTCATAAATTTGTCGCTGTAGAACGCTGATAATTAATTCTGGTCGTCCAAATCGCATTTGAAGGGTAGCAATAATTTGAGGCACGCAAGAGGAATGCAACAATAAATTTTTAACTGCATTCCGTGCTGGCCCTTCCAATGCCTGTCGCAGTCTTATAAGATTCTCATCGTCCGAGAATCCACAAACCTCAGTCGATTGGTTATATGCGGCATAAAATAACGGCCACTCAGTTGGCTTGCCATCATATTTCGGCAACTCTTTAGCAAGGCTGTTACGAGAAGCAATCTGGTCTCTACTCAAGCGTCGAGAAGTCGAGGCACCGAAAGATAAACTATTAACGTGTCCAGCTGTTGGCAAAGTAGTTTGTGCCGGTTGCGGTTGTGGCGGAGAATATCCTCGATTGAGTGTCGAATACGTGCGTACTTGCTGTTCGAGTGACTGTATTCTGTCTAATAGGCCTTGAAGAACAGATGCTGTTAGACCCCCTCCTGGCTGCGGGGCATTTGATCCACTTATCAAATTGACATCGTGCGGGGCAGAGCCGGTATTGGTGAAATTATTGGCACCGGAAGCAGCTATGTTGAAAGGTGTAATAAAATTTGCAGGTGGCTGTATAATTTGCGTTGAATGTGGATCTGAATCATGCGCGGAAGTTGAAAACCTAGGTACAGTGCATTGTCCATCATCTAGGTCATCGTTAAAGCCCATCGCATCTATGCGATCCAAAAAACTATGCTCCTCTCTTAACAAAGCCTCCCTCTGACGTAAAATTTCGCTTCGCTCCTGTATAAACTCAGCTCGACGGCGAAGCCCTTGCGAGCCAACAGAGTTAATGGAGTGAGCGGGGCTAATCGGCGGGTTTCTCTGGAGCAGTAGTCGACCGGATGGCATGGTGTGCGCTGTATTAGGCGCGGAGGGAGTTCCATATAGAATACCAGCATTCAGGTTTTCGCGGTGCGCCATCGAGGCTTGTTGTGGGGCAGCTGCACTGTTAGCGGCACACGTTTCCAGTATCAGCAAATTGTTGCCCGGAGCGATCGAATTGGATGCAACGGGATAACTCATTGCCGCGGTGTGATTGGCTGCGGCACTGGAACTAGGTGCAACGGCGAGATTAGCCGGCGCAGCGGTCACATCGGCTATGTTCGAAGACAATGTAGTAGCCTGCGACATCGGAATTTTTTACACGTACGTTGTGGGCAGAACAAATTTTTAACTTGTTGGCAAAATTTTTGCAATTCTATTACTTTATTAACAAATCAAACTTTATTTAAATGATGTGTACAAAGAGAATTAAAAATTTGGTAGCTCTTTCTGCCTTGGTTACTGTTCACGTACTGTGCTTTTTCCTCCACGCCTTTCGATTTTCTTTCTTTCTCCCGTTTTCTTCTTTTTTTTCATCGACCAATCACCGATCGACACGTATTCAATGTTGCTTTTGAGCCACAGTGGGATCTATCCTGACCGTGCTGCTAGACTGTTCGTAACAATAACACTAAATTGCGGAGGGTGCAAAGGACCGCATGCTTTGGCATAACCGGAACATATAAAACTTGCCCCAGTGCTGCTCTGAATGTCCTTTTGCACTTACTTCCCATCGACTTTTCCGTCATTTCCATAGCAGCTCAAAGTGCAATCAGGTTAAAGGAGATTGGCCTCTGGAGGCAATCTCTCAAGGGACATGGTAGCATTTTCAGGCAGTTAACACCGTATTTCTCCGAACTTCGAACAGATCTCTCTATCCGAAAACTAGAGGGGAAAATCTGCACCAATGCTTGCATCTCTGACTTCACTGACGTTTCCAAGATGGAATCGGGAGTCGGAGCAGGGGTTTTATCTAAATCAGCCAATTTATCTATCTCCTTTAAACTGCCGCATACTGCTAATGTTTTTCAAGCAGAAGTCTTTGCGATCCTGCAGGTATGTAAAATGCTTAGGGAGCGAGGGAGATATTAACATTTTCTCCGATAGTCAAGCCGCGATCAAGGCTCTCACGCCGCCATGGTGCGGAATGAAATTAGTAAACTTCTTTAAGGAAGAGATCAGATATCTTGGGTGTGCAGGTAACATTTATCTAATCTGGGTTCCAGGACATAGGAACGTAGAGGGAAATGAAATTGCTGATGAGCTTGCCAAGAAGGGGACTGAATTGGCCTCAGTTATCGGTATCCCCCTGACGGTTGTTAAAGGGGACCTGCACAAATTATTTCTCAGCAAAGCACAGAAAAGATGAAGCTCTATTTCTTCATGTGCTATTTCGAAAATCCTTTGGCCCCAGTACAATATACGAAAGGCTCAGAAAGTCCTTTGGACCCCTCGCCATTCAATTTCCAAACTCGTAGCTGTGTTTATCGGTCTCTGGACGATCGGCACATACGCGGAAAAGCTAGGGTTACCACTTAACCCCCATTGCAGAAGCTGTGGGGACCTTTCAGAAAAGGAGACTGTAGAGCACTTTCTCTGTAAACGACCGGGTTTGACAACTAGACGATTAAGATCACTGGAAGCTCCTTTCTTCGACATCCTGGGCAGTGCGCCAACCTAAATCCTATCAATCTTCTCCATCACAAAAACAACTCTGGCTGGTGGTGGATATCTGCCTATTTGAGGTCTCATAATGGTATCAAAACGGCGCTTTAATGCCACTTGAGGAGTGCCAAACTGGCACTTCAACCATTTCACCTACCTACCACTAAAGCCAATAATGATCTCTTGCAAAGGGACGGGATATTTTAATTTCAACACCTCACACCACTTACTTAATGGTGGTAAAACCAAAAAAATATATATATATACATATATATATATAACGGATATTTTAAATTCTCAACGAAGCGGTGATGCCATTGGTAAGCCATGTAATTTATTGAAATTTTTCGAGCGGCACAAGGAAATCGTTAGATAAAGGCAGCGTACCTATTTTAATGACCTTATGTGTATATTTTAGTAAGTAAGTAGTAAGTAATTCTTCTTTATTTATTTATAAATATTTCATCTTACATTACAATAATTTTTACAATAATTCGTTTAAATATACATATAAATACATAAAGAAAGAAATAATAAATTTGTGGCAATAACAATGTTGTCTGTCACAACTCAAAAATTAATCAAAAATTGAACTCTGCAATAAGAAAAATGTGTATATTTAATATTTGTTTTTTCATTAAGTATTAAAAGTAAATAACAATTTATTTATTTATACTTACATACATTTCAGTTCATACACATCTTGAGATTCTGAGTTCTTTTTTTTCAAGCTAAATATTCCAAAGTAATTAAACAAAGATCATAAGCACCTAAAATTTACGTCATAAGTGCCAAATGCAGGCCAGTGGCCTTTAATTTTACTGCAAATGTGCTTGTTATCTTGTTTTGATTATTATAAACTTTTTTTTTAATATTTTCGCTTTATTTAACATAAATATAAATAGAAATTGTCACTTAACAACATTTGTTTCTTAAAATAGTAAAAAAATTGTTCTAGAAATTATTTCAATACCACAAAAACAAAAACATCATAATACTCTCATTAGTACCGTTACATTGTACTACTTGTCTATGTACCTTACAAAATTAGCCTCTGCCTCTGCCACTTTTTTCTACAATATTGGATAACTACACTCACTGGCAATGCCACAAAAGCTATTCGCATTCCGCAGCACACGCATAAAGCCACCTTCGCCCCAATTCTCCGAATACGAATTCTTAATAATCCAATAGTCGCGCCCATTTTCACTGCCATAACCGACCACGACCACCGAATGATTCACCTCTCCCTGATTGCATTCGTTATCATCGTATATGCCGCCCATGTATTGCTCAAATGATATAGGCGAACCGTTGATGGAACAAGCCAAAGGTCCCAGCGTGGCAATGACCTCCTTCATTTTCTCCTCATCACCGGGCTTAATGCGTGCATAATCACGTATCTGTACACCTTTGCCCGTATCGTTGCGGTGACATTGCGCATTCTCCATTTGTGTGTAGGGGTAATTGTTCGCTATCGAAATGCCATGATCGCGTATATATTCGAAGCCGTACTCCTGGAAGCCACCATCGCAGCCCATATTGCCATATTCCTCGGCACAATCGACCAGATTCTGTTGTGAAAGTGGCACCAGTATGCCAGTGCGGCGAAAGAGGTGACCCTCGAGTGCGGCAGCAGTGGCAAATGACCAACATGAACCGCAATCGAAACCCTGAAATCCGGGTGGCGTAACACCGCCCTTTTCACGCCAATCAAATGAGTCAGGCAAATTTTGGATATTCGCTTTAGCAGTGACGAAGTTGGTATGTTTGGAGGTGATTTCCCTGCGGTTAGAAAGAGGAGATAATAAGCAAATGTGAAAGAAAAAAAAATTGTATATACAAAACGCGGATATACTCGGGTAATATTATAATTTATCGCTATATATAATACCTTCACAATGCATTTTAGATTAGCTCTTTTATGAAATATTCATTATTTCATTATTTGATCATTTAGAAATGTAATACAGAGAAAAAACAAAAGAAAAAAATAATAACAACCATAGTCTCGCTTTACCCATAAGTAGGTTAGTCACTCATAGAATTCACAAGGCTGGTCAATGAATATTTAAAGTCATTAAACCTCGCCATTAAGTCGAATTCGATACATGAAAAGTATTGTTGTGTGGTCAAAAACAAAACAAAACAAAGCAAAACAAACAAAAAATTTATGCACCAGTAGATGAGTGTCTGAGTTCAAGCGGAAACCGGACTTTGACCACCATGCGCTGGTTTATTAAAATATAAATTAAGTAATATCACAATGACATACAACTTTAAACTTTTAATCCTATACAATATTGATTTATAGAAAATGTGAGCACTATCGGTCCACTTAATGTACAAATCGGCAAGTTTTCAGCAATTGTGGTTAAATTTCCAGCACACTTACACACTTACACATTTGCAAATTCACCATCTGCTTGTATCCATATTTTCCTCTCAAGACGACCGGCAATTTTCCGTCTTATTTTAACAGTCGCGCATAAGGCAAATTAATAAGGTTGAAGGAGATCAGCTCATTTGACTTTTTTTTTTTTAATTTCGTGTGTTTAAACTGTTAACTTTAAATTTTTGTTTACCTTTCACTTTCTTGTTGCCTAGAGAATTCAAGTAACAACAAAATTCATGTCAATGGGACTAGATACAAAATTTGTATGAGACAGTATTCTGATTTCAAAATGCTAGGTTTTCACATTTTGCACTGCAAAATTCTATAGGGTGGGCCATGTAAAGTTTGCTTTTCGAATCGGCTATAAAAAAAAAATACCAGTCTAACGGTTAGACGCGATAGAAGTGAAACCTTCCGTAAAACAAATTGAGAGAGAATGAGACGAAAGCAGCATTAGGGGCGGGATAATTATAGGTTCATTATAATATTGCTATAAAGTTCATATTTTATTCATCCTCAATGTTTTCAATTTCAACAAATGATATGAGTGGCTTATGATAGCTAAAATATGATACAAATGCTTTGGTTTCGATGTTGTCAACATATCTTTGAAATACCGTGTCTATTGTTGTTTCACGACACTTTTCTGCATTATTTTTCGGCATAATTGCGGTAAATTTTTAAAAATGAAAATATTTACGAATATAAAAATACGGACGCAATACAGCACACGCGGTTGCTATTATGAGCGTCGTAACGCGTACATTACACAGACGTACTAACATACACGCAAACATTCGTAGGACGCTTGGTTTGAATTTTTTATTGTATGCTATACTATGGCCTAGCCTATGTACGTACATACATATTTGTGTTCTGAACTTCCAGCAAAACAATGCTTATTAATATACACATATGCATCTACATACAACCGCACACACAGGCCACTCACTTTATTCCTGTAAATGCGTATGTCGTCCAAAGCTAAAATTCTATGCCTAGCGACTACAAGAACAAAATGCATTAATAGGCGCAGGCGTAGCGGCCATCATCCTAGTTGCCATAGCGCTGAACAGTCGCGGCGGCGCCGAACAGTTTCAACTATTGTACTGTGCAACAAAAACTCATCATCAAAAAATTGATTTATAAATTCGAGCTCATAGTTCTAAGAGCAAGTACTTTCATTCATAAAACGAGCCGCCCATATGCTAATTTTCTCGACAATTCGAAAATAGTCAATATTGGAATATTTCGCGTAGAATTATTTGCCAATATTCAATTTTTGTCAAGTCGAGTGCCCGCGGCTCCGTAAATATGTTTGCACCCATATATGTATGTAAATATATGTTTCTAAATGCTCGACAACCGCAACTGCCTGTTCAAGGTTACTGTACATTAGGCCGGGTCGATTTGTGGGAAGGCAAAAAAATCGCCCATTGCTCTGTGAAAATCATATTCTAAAAAGTTCGACCCATATTGGGGGACATCAGAATTCGTTTTAGAGGTATGGTTCCTTCGGCAAAGTTTCTTATTTTGATCCCTAGAATACGATTTTCATAGAGCAATGAGCGATTTTTAAATCGACCCGCCCTACTGTACATGCAATGCTGTGCCTATGAATGCGCGCTGGATTTCTTGAGAAATTTTACCGTATGTTTTGCTGTGGCGAGGCACATATGTACATACACACAACATATATTCATATATCCGCATATATACATACATATATAAATTCACAAATTTAAATTTGCTTATGCCATTCTTCTGTGTGCCTGGTAATGAAGCATTTTCTATACATACATATATATACGTATATCTTTTTTCTTCTTCTTTTTGGTGTCACTTTTTCGTTTCACTTTTTCTCAAATCACTCCCAACGATTCTAAAGAAGTTTTCACTTCAAAAACTAATCAATATTTTTTCAAACTTTTTTTTTTTATTTTGAAGATTGAACATTGTCATTTATGAATGAAAAATAATATCGTTCAAATGACTGCCACGACTCGCTTTACAGTAGGCCTTTCGATCAAGCCAATGTTTAAGCACATTTCCGATTGTTTGGGATCCAATTTCATGAATGGCAACTTCGATTTCGTGTTTTAAAGCATCAATCGTCTCTGGATGGTTCGCATAGCATTTTTCCTTAACGGCTTCCCACAAAAAATAGTCCAACGGGCTTAAATCACAGCTCCGAGGCGGCCAATTGATATCGGAATTTCGACTGATTATTCGGTTTTCAAAAACGGTAGCCAAAAGATCGAGTGTAACTTTGGCAGTGTGACAAGTTGCACCGTCCTGTTGACACCAAATGTCGTCCATGTCATCCTCTTCAATTTTTAGAAACAACTCGTTGAGCATGTCACGGTAACACTCGGCATTTACTGTAACTGCGGAAGTAGAAGAAGACTCGCCACTTTGGAAATAGGTTTTCAATATTTCCCAATTTCGTTCAAGCGTAAAGCGTCCCATTTCGTAAATGTCAAACCTTTAAGTAAATTATGAACACATTTGACATGTCATTTGTGTTACTATTCTCAAAAAAATAGGTGGTTCAAAAAGTAAACGATATATGGCCCACCCTGTACAACTTTTCCTCGATGCGCATTGAAACACAACTTTTTACCCGATTTTTTGTAGCATGGTTTGTCATATTTAAAAAAAAATTAAATTAGATATACATAAATGACGAAAAATTGGATGACTTGGTGGAAAATTGTCATTTTTGATTTTCTTATTTTTGTTTGTTTATTATTGCTATTGTTGCTACTTCTACTTCAAAATCAACTGTTTATGTTTATACCACGACTAATCGAGATAAACTTTATGCTTATGACTATGGCTGTGGTTGTGGTTTTGACGCCTTTTATTCCGCCTTTTGCAATTACCAATTACAAATTTCATTTCTACTCACTCGCCAATAAATGTGATCCTTGATGCCGTCAATCTGCCCACTTCTTGACGCGTCAAATCCGCCAACGGATTAATGGTTAATTGAAATGAACTAATCCCCAGTACGGCATTTTTATTCGTCAAATCCACCAACGATTTCTTCGCAATAAATATTGATTCACGATATGCCCGTTCCTTTGCATCCGTATAAACTTTGCCCGCTTGTGTCAAATAGTCATCGAAATTTTGTACATCACATAATTTGCGAAAAGTTTGTTGGGCCAATGTGGGCGTATGCCAAATGAGGAGACAACAAAAAGTTGCGGGCAACAGAAGATGTAATAGGCGCGTGAAGTGCATTTTTTATAACAGTTGAGTTTTTAGAAAGCTGTAAAATGTAAAAAAAAGCAAATATGAAGTGGATATTTTCTAACCCATAAAAATAAAGTGGCTTACAAATTGTCATTGCTTGTTTAAAGCGATAAATTAAACATATGAAAAGTGCTAATTTCTAGTTCATATTTGCAAGTACTTAACTGTAGTTAAAATAGTGATAAATATAGCATCATTCGCCATAAATCACACAGCTATTGAATGATACTTCAGTTGACGATCCACCTCCATGTACGAGTATTCATTTATTTATTTATTAGATTTTAAATCTAAGCTTAGAAAGAAATTTTACTTAATGAGTAACGCAAATAAAGTAAAGTACCGCGGCGTGCACGGTTTGTCTAACTTTGACGTAGGCATTGGCGTCAAGTTTTAGGATTCTCTAGAAAAAATACTCAAATCATTAGTCAGCTCTTATAAAAATTTAAATTATTTAGCTAATTAATTAGTAAAATATTTCAAATGCTGCTTTCAATATTGAGGTCGAGACTCCACTGCTCACTTAGTGGCTACGTATGTATGTATTAAATACATATGCACTCACACATATACATGATTTTAAAATAGCTTTAATTTGGATTTGCCACGCGTTTATATAGTAATTTTTATGCATTTGAATCAGTGTGGAAATACTTGATTAAGAGCTAAAATATTACAACAACATAACGAGCTGAATTCTCAAGCTGATGGCATTGTACGATTGTGACCGTAAATACTTTCGATATTTTTATTGATATATTTTAAAGTGTCAATCCCTTGAGAAAACTTCGCGCCTCTATTCAGATACATATTTTCTAAGCCCCATTATCATCTGTAATATAAATGTAAATGATGATCAGATAAGAATGATAAGAAAATAAACTTAAATAAAAAAAAAAAACAACTGTGTGAGGTATCAAATTGCTTCTAACTTTATTTTGAAGATGAAAGTTGCCTTTTAGACTTAGCGCCTTTGCAACGGTAACGATGAGCTGTAATTCGACAGTTCTATCAAAAAGTTTGGTATTTTTTAGCATAATACCAAACGAACCATATTATAGTTGAAAAAGCTGGGTCCATTGGGGGTAGAGTACCGCACAAGGGTTTTCAATATGTCCATGTACACTCTCGTAATTGCTGACAAGTGGATATAAGGGAGGGAGGTCCCACTACTGAAACCTGGGAAACCCGCAAACCAAGAGGATTCTTATCGGTCCATAAATTTCCTTTCCCCAGTAGTGAAGACTCTTGAAGTCCTTCTACTCCCACTCTAAACGAAACAACGGCCCCAGCCTCACACCACCATGGCTTTCGAAGAGTGCACAGTACCACCCCAGCACTCACCGTCATAAGTACCCAGATCAACCACGGGCTCAACCAAAACCGCCCCTGCAAGAGGATTGTCCTAGTAGCGGTGGACCTAAAGAAGGCTTTCGATATTGTCAGCTACGCCACGCTACCAGATGACATTTTACAGCCGACACTCCCGGCTGAAGAGGTGGTCCGTGAACTATCTGAGTGGCTGACAATCGTAGGTGATATTTCGAGACCAAATCTGTACAGAGGAAAATAAAGCCAACTTCTACATCCCGAAACTCCCCCAGCCACCCTCTCCTGGCCTGCTACGCCGACTATTGTAGGATAATGGAGTTGGGCAATGACATTGCTGGCCTGTGCGCCAAAGTAAACGACTACCTCGCCCACCTTTCTCGCTTCTTCACTGCGAGGAATTTACAACTCTCCCCCACGAAGTTCAAGACGACCTTTTTCACCACCTGGACAAAGGAGGTCAAACTGCAACTTAAGATAAAAGTCGTCACACTAATTCTGACTATTAACCATCACAAAATTTTGGGTGTAACCTTTGACAGTTTGCTTTACTTCTCTGCGCTTACAATCGCTATTGCCACTAAAGTCCAAAATCGCAAAAAGTCCTCAATCGCTTGCTGGCAGCACTTGGGGCAAAGACAAAGAAATGTTGCTGGCGACATTTAATGCAATAGGCCCGCCGGTTCTAAACTATGCTGCGTCTGTCTGGTCGCCTGGAACTAGTGGCATGCAGTGGTCAAAGCTTCAGACATGCCAAAACATTGCTATTCGATCAGCGACGGGATACCTCGTGATGTCTATTCTGCAACACCTACATAATGAGGCACAGATGCTCCCTGTGAAGGAGGACAACCAACTGCTCAGCAAGCGATTTCTAATAGGGTGCTATAGTTGGTCTCACCCATGCAGACACCTGCTTAAGCCGGAGCCACCTCCCAAGCACGTCAGGAGGCACCTCCTCAATTCCATCGACACTACACTGGCAGGCTTAGGTGTACAACAACAACAACAAATGCCTAAATACATCGTAATCTCAAATTTCTTACAATAGCCGAAGAAATAAAAACTTGCCACATCACACAATATAAGACCCCAATTGCATTCAAACCCTTTAATTGCAGAAATAACTCTCTATCCGATCTTCTTTAATAGACTGAAGAGGAAGTGAACAACGGATATACTTATTTCCGCCATAAGTTCTGTTATAAGTTTAGTCTGTTATAGATATGATATTAGAATACCTTTTTTAATGAAGCCCGTTTTATTTACTCATATAAATATTAAGAAAAAAAATTTTTAATTTTCATTCGAAATGGTCACCATTTGCCACACAAGCCTTCAAACGATTAGGTCTTTTAGCTATTGCAGCGCGCACGGTTTCCATGGATATTGACGTCACTGCTCGAACCAAAGAATGTTTCTGTGAGGTCTTCGGCAGTCCATGGTCGCCAATTCTGACCATAAACTGTGTAATCAAATGGATTCAAATCTGCACTTCCAGACGGCCAATCATCTGCGGCTATAAACTCAGGAATATCGTTTTTAACCACCGTTCGGTGGTTTTTGTCTTATGGGCAAGAAGATTCAACACTCGCCATTGAAGAGAGTACTGCTCAACTGCGTCACTACGCCTTCTAAGACATCCTCCTGGTACACTTTTGCTCCGGTCTTAACCAGAAATCTTAGCAGAAATCAAAAGATGGAATGGATGAAACGGAAGAGAGGAAATGGAAAACGATGAAGATGTGCCTTTACAAGACACGGCTCACCAAATCATAGCGGAGGTTGAATGGTGGCAAGATACGCAGAATAGGCAGCGATTTATAAAAGTTGAATTCTTTTTGTGGTTAAGACTGCTACAGACCATATTTCACAGCACAGACTTAACATTTAAGTTAAAAATCATCAGCTTTGTTCCGGTAGTCAACTGTTTAGAGTGCCACATGATTTTAGGTGTGGCAAAATACGACCTGGCTTTGAATATTCTGTGTTCGATGTCAGCAGTTGTGCTGCAATTTCATCTGCATAGTCGAGGTCATCCAAATATTCCATGGTGATTGGATTTCAAAGAACACCTCTGCTCTGGTTGGGCATCAAGAGCGTTGCTCAGCACGTCACTAATCGATATTAGAAACAGAAGTGGTGTCAGGATACATCTTTGTCTCACTCTCGCGACTGCTGAGATTGGGGTAGAGAGCGTACCATCGTGTAGCACTCTAGATTGGAAATCAATCAATATTTAATTCATCAATATATTGGGATTGGATCATATAAACCAACTTAACTGGAACTTTTTTCTGATTGCATTCGAGATGCATTGAAGTTGAAGCCGTTCAAAGGCCTTCTCAAAGTCAAGAAAGACGAGGTAGCGGGTTTCCTGCAAAGAGATTTAACTCGTGAAAATTTTCGTGCAACGATTTATGGATAACAAGAGTGCACTGCCGTCGATTCTTGCATGAGGAATTTCGTGAAGATCCGCCAAAAATCGTTCTTGTGCTAGAAACAATCGATGATGTGCGTCAATTGATAACGAAAGATCGTCACGTGGCATATCGTGACCAGCATACATTCAATATTGCATAAACAGTTGGTCGTCAAGAAGATTTGTTCATTGATAATTTTCCAAATTTCGATGCGTGTCGATTGGTAAAAGGAAACGTTGAAGAAATTGGGCCGTGGTGGCAACAGATGACGAATCTTGGATCTATGCATATGAGCCGGAAGCAGTCGACAGTAAGAGTGTTCCAAGGCGAGCTTAATCCAACAAAAATTGTGATTTCTGATTTCTGATTCTGATGCAACTCAACCATTAGAGAAACTGAGTGGTACACCACCAATTCTCTCCTACAAGTTTTCAAAGAATTGAAGAAAACCAACCATTGAAGACAAATTATCCTTCACGGGCTCTCACGTATCGGCTTATACAAAAGAGCGTTTGAGCACTCAAAAGATCGAATTAATAGATCATTCGCTTAAGGGTCATTATTTGGCACCTAACGCCTTTTTTCTATTCCTGAACATCAAAAATGAAGTGCAAGGTCAACGGTTTTCAACGTCTAAAGAAGCTGTTGAAACCTTCAAACTGCTCGTTTTGGAGGTATCCACTACTAAAGTGGAGATATCCACTTCTTTCAAGCAAATGCAGAAGTGCATTGACTTCCAAGCGCTATACTGTGAAAAACAATAACATCATTTTCATTATTATTTCACTGTGTCTTCATTATTGGGCGCAAAATATGAAAGGCAATCCTCGTAGTACATTAATCGAATAGCCGTTTCGGCTTCGCTAGCAGTGCTTCAAGCGATCGGTCTAATTTTTAATGGCATGGTGTATATGCGGCGTTGATAGTTATGCATTAATTTTTATTTTAGACAAAATTTTTATTTTTTATTTAATTTTTTTATTTTTGTTTTATTTTTTATTTTTTGAAAACAGTTGCATAAGTGTTTTTCTGCAAAATATGCCTTATTTTCCTGATTTGAATGTGTCTCCATATCAACGTGCAGTCATACATGCATATTTTTACTCGGCTACAACAAATGTTGCTTTTCTCTCATATTTTTTGGGCTGTTAACTAACATGTAATTCCCCTCCGCCAAAATAAAGTACTACATCCAGCGTTAAATATTAATATAGAGAAAGGTCTTGCTCATCACACTTTTTCTCTCCATTTTAGGATGCAAATACAGTATTTCTCTATGCCAATACAAAAGTACAAATTATCAAGTAGCTTATACGAAAATCATTTGAAGAGCAGAGGCAGAAAAAATTTATTATCATTCAACTTGATTTTGAAGCACCAAAACGCCTTTAGCGGCATTCAACTGCCACGCAGTATTTGTATAAAATCACTTGAAAAGTGAAAGGAGCGACCAACCCGTGCGCACACTTGACCACAAAAGTATTTGTATAAGTATAAAAGAAAATATAGTAACACAACTGCGAAGTTTAAGCCTGCCGCATTTCGTAGCAATGAAGCAGTGAAGATGAAACGGCAAAAAAGCATGTTGGCATGGACCCTGTAAGACATTTCACTTGATTTGAACTGATGTGCTGCTGGTAAATTTGACAACTTAATTCTACATTTTTTATATATGTACACATGTTTATATTTATCATACAGGTAGTGTAATGATTTGAAATGTGCCACAGGAATTATTTTCATTCTGCCTTGATTCTGTCTCATTTTTCAAAAAATTTTTTTCAAAAATAAAAGTAAAGAAACGTCCGATGTGCCTACATCAATCTGGCTGGCAATCAACTTTTTTCTAGGTATTGGACTAAACTAATTATTTTGACGAGATTTGGTATTAAGTGAAAAAGCAATTTCTCCAATTTTCGAAGTTAGCCTCCGAAACCGGGATGTGGGCCGTCGAAGTTCGCAATAGGAGCTTTAGTAAAAAATTATTTAAAATTAATGTGTATAAACAGATAAAAAGGTAAAAATATGGTCGGGTTACGCTTATTCTACCTATTTAAATAGCTTATGACTGTTTTTGCTCGAAATTATATTACATAGGCTGTAAGGGGTCAAAAATCAGATTTTCGAAAAATTAAAAATTTTATATTATAAAAAAGTCCATTCATTATGACAGCTTTTTATTGAGCCGAAGACTTGGTTACCCTTTATTGCAGCAACGTTATATCTGAATGTTTAACAAACGCCTGCCTTTCTTGGTTCAGCGCGAGAGCAAAAATTAATTGCTCACCATGCAGACTGCGCCACTCGCGCCGGTGGGACAGGAGGAGAACAACTGTTGGGCTTAATAAGAAAATAAGGTAAACACTTTGGCTATGAGACTTAATATTTTCTTCACTGTTCACTGATGAAGTACATACATAATCACTTATCGCACACTTAGTCACATTTCATTCGGTCATACCCGAATGCGTTGATTCCCCTTCCTCTCGAACTGGAATTGCAAGTGAGTAGCAAGTGCTTTGATGCTTCTGCGGACGAATTGTAGAACCTACAAGAGTCGCTAGGGCACATCACGAGAGAGTGCAAGTAACTCCGCGGTATACAATGACTCGTGGGAATGTCTGCAAGCATTCTCACTTTATGCTTTAGGAGGTTTATAAGTTGTTTGAACCTTTTAAGGGGGAAGCTACTCGAGGCGACGAGAGTTTTTCAATCATTGTTTGCGTGAAACTGAGACTTTTTATTATCTTAAAATAAATTTCATATTACTATTCATGCTTAAATGAAAATACAGAAATTTCTTTCGAATACAAAAAAAAATGGCGGCGCTATAGCTGCTCACACGTGGCTCCTTTAATTTGCGCCATGGAATGTGCAGCCTCTTGTAATCAGCTTACATCGACCAACAAAAATTCATTTAAATAACGAGGAAAAAATGAAAATTTGATGTGAAGAAGAAAAAAATTACACTTTTTTGTAAGCAAATTGATCAAAATAATATGTTTAGTGATGGTTAAGTTAGGTTAAATGGCTGCCCTAGCTAAGGGCTCACTTGAACAAATATTAAAAATTCGTCCGTTGTGGTGCCATACATGGGGAGGATAGTTTAGTGTTAAATAATATAAAATTTGAGGTACATGCAAAGGCCATTATGTTAAAGTATAACCCTTCGAAATCTGAAGTTGATATCTTGATTGCTTTTTGAGTTATATTCGACGAAACGCGTTTAAAGTTTTCGTTCTTACTCATATTTCGTTCGACGCTCATCGCAGCATTGACTTTATAGGGACTTTTTAGACTTTCTATTTAAGCTTAAAACATTGAAAATATATTATTTGGATTGTTAATAAATTATTAGAGCAAGCAAAGAAATGGAAAATTTTAAAGTGGTGGAGCTGCTCCCTTAAGTTTGTATACTCTAAGTAAGGTGGTTTCACCCCAATTCCATGGTTTTTACATAAAATTTCTAGATTAAGATTTGTGGTAGGCATTTTTTCAGCTTATTGAATCTTAGTAAGATAAAGTGCAAGTTTTGATTTGCTACAAAATTTCGTTGATTTATTATAACTTTTTTCCTTGACGGGTTTGCGCATTTTCTCCACACAGAAAAAGGTCGCGCATTCCAAGCTTTTACATTTTTGTGAAAAGTTTGAAATTTGGATGTACCTGGTTTTATTGGACAATAAACAACATTTTTAAGAAAAAAAAAAATAAATCGAAAAGTTCTCAAAAACTGGTCAAAATATATGTAATATTTATGTGCTACCATTTTTCGCGGGCCTACATTTCTACTCGCTTTTGATAGTTGCAGAAACAAAGAAAGCTTGAATTTGGTCATAACAAAAATTTTTATTCCACCGCCAAATTTTTTAAGTTTCAAGAACACAATTACTACTACTTAGTGTTATTTATTACATTTCAAATTATAGAGAATCTAATAGTCCGGGAGCCAGGGGGCGATTTTGAACAGACTTGTAAAATAAATTAAAAAGGTAAACTAATATACTTTATGCCAATTGAAATTTGTTTACATAATTTTGGACACATATGAAAATATATGTAATAATGATGGTCAGCTGCGTTTATAGCGGTGGGAAGACCGTCAGCCGAGCCAAGAATGTATCATTGCGTTCATACATCTCGGCGGCGCGCGGAATTTTCAATGCTTCGGCTGACGGTCTTTACACCGCTATAAACGCAGCTGACCATCATTATATATTTTCATATGTATGTTCGCCGGACCAGCTGACGATTGGTTTCGTAATCCATTGGATAGCGTCTGCCTTCAGGATTAAAATCAGTCGGCATGAAATGATGAGGTCAAAAAGACCCGCCTCCCGGACTATAATGCTAGTTAAAAAAAAATAAAACAAATTTTACAACGCCTACACTTCAGTTAGGTGTTTGGCCGAGCTGCTCCTCCTATTTGTGGCGTGCATCTTGATGTTCTTTCACAAATGGAGGAGTCTACACTTTTCAGCCGACTCCGAACGGCAATGGTTTTTTATGAGGAGCTTTTACATGGCAGAAATACACGGAGGTTTGCCATTGCCTGCCGAGGGGCGACCGCTATTAGAAAAATGTTTTTCTTAATTTTGGTGTTTCACCGAGATTCAAGCCTACGTTCTCTCTGTGAATTCCGAATGGTAGTCACGCACCAACCCATTCGGCTACGGCAGCCGTCAACAAAATTATAATAAAAATAAATAATTTTAAAATTTCACCTTATAAAATTAGTTACACATCAAAAATTATGATCGCAAATCTTAAAGTAGTGAAGATGTTCTCAAAATCAAATAAATTAGGCTGTTTTAAGATTTCCAGTTGATCTAATTTACGTTACATCATCTAACTAAAATCATCAATAAGTTTGATGTGAGTAACTATGTTAATATGGGTACAATTACAATAACAAAATATTACCAGTGATGAGCTACGAGTGCGGTAATTTATTTCACTACTTCAGACTTCTCTGCAGGGTATGCATTTACACCACCTATACACCTCCCACATCATTAGTTAAGCCACTTGCACTATTTCCTGTGCCGCAACTGCCATTTATTGCTCCTATAGCTTTCATCTGTGGTTCAAATTTTCCACTATAAAAAATTATAAAATCAAAGAAAGGTGAAACTCTCGTGCATAATCATCTTGAAGCACGAAAACAAAACCACTTCAAAAAAAAAAACGAAAAAACAAATCAAACAAATCATCAAACCGGCATAAGTGCACAAATACATAAATCAACATAAGCATGATGGTTATTTGCATACATACATACGTACAAAAACAACGCTGGCTGCCCATCAACTTCATAACTCAATTCAGTTAAGACACGCTACAAATTACAATTCATATTCAGCAGCTGCGTGGCGTCGTACAAGATGACAATGATGGGTTATGCGAAGTGATACAGTGTTTTGGACTTTTATGTAATTTTTAATTTTATAGGTAATTTGTTGATGGCTGCTGTAGCCGTGAGTGCTTTGCGTGGTTGTTTGTGCGAGTCATCCCACATAATGGATGAAAGATCATGTAAGAAATGGGTTTTCCCAAAATCGGTGCACCTCGACAAACCTTTGATTTTTGACGTGAAAGAGTTTCTTTAGAAAGACTGTAATATATTAACAATTTTATATGTAACGGTATTTTAAAATAATTAGAAATATGTAAAAGGTCTTTCAAAAGTAGCGCTTAGAGGTCAGTAGTGTATAATTCCTAGACGGTACTGTTGCGGAGTCTCGCTTAATTACGCAGTCTACTCATTTAAGTTATTTGTCTTTATTTTTTGTTCTTGTAAATTTGCCGTTTATCATTTCTTCACCTTGTGTTATTCGCCGTTTGTTATTGTAAATCTGCTGTTTCTTATTTCTCCAGTTTATGTATATAACCACCGGTTTTGTAAAGCGGGATGCGTTTCTCCACTTTTCTGGCTGCTTAACTTAGTGTAAATGCAATTTGTGAAACCGTTCACTTAAAATTGTATATAAACAGAACGAGAACATAGTTTAAGCAGTAGCCGGCCAGCCAGGAAAGTGGAAGAACGCATCGTGGTGAGTTATTCATTATATGTATGTACAGGGTGGGCCAAGCAAGACCTACTAATGTTAAGCAAAACTTTTTTATTTTTTGACATATTTATTTTTCTCTTTTTGTAGGTTATAATTGAACTGTTGGAAATTTATTATGGAACCCTACCGCAAGACCACCAACAACGACTACCATACGCTATTCGTTTTACACAATTAGCCCCACAAATTGATTTTTTAAATAATGTTTTGATGTCGGATGAAGCGCATTTCCATTTAAATGGTTATGTCAACAAACAAAACTGTAGATTGTGGAGCTCTGAAAGTCCAAGGGCAACACACCAACATCAGTTGCACCCATCTAAATGTACTGTTTGGTGCGGTGTTATGGCCATTAGAGTTATCGGTCCATATTTCTTCGAAAATGAGGATGAAACACCGGAATCGATTTTAGGAGCTTCTTATAGAACATTGATTGAATACTTTTTGCGGCCAATGGCGGAGCAGTATCCTAATTTGTGGTTTCAACAAGATGGAGCAACTGCGTACACTGCTAGGCAAACTATGGACCTGCTGCATGAAATTTTTGGCGAACGTCTGATTTCCAAAAATTCGGATTTCGCTTGGCCACCTCGTCCGCCAGATTTGGCTGCGCCCGACTTCTTTTTATGGGGATATTTAAAAGACAAAGTGTATCTTAATATACCAGAGACTATTAGACAGCTGAAGCAAAATATCCGAGACGAAATACTGAGTCTTCAACCAAAAACATTATGTGGTGTAATGGAAAACGCGTTAAAAAGAGCCAATCTTTGTATCGAGAAAAATGGTGGACATTTGTCTGATGTAATATTCCATACATAATTTCCATAAAATATATTCAATGTAAAAAAACAATTAATCAAAATAAATGATTATTGCAAAAGTTATTTGTGTTTAACATTAGTAGGTCTTATTTGGCCCACCCTGTACTTGTTAATTTCAATTTTAGAAATAAACGGAACCAAGCGGAATTGCCTATATATTGGATCTTGTTGAATTCACGCCACTACATCGGCGACAGGCACCTTTGGTTGGTTTGTCAAGTAGATGGATCTACAATTTTACATGGTGGAACAACGCCTTAAAATTATTAAAACTTATGATGCAAATGGTCAATCTTTAACAAGAACATATCGCAAAATTCGCAATTTTTTTTGTGGAAGTAATCGTCCGAATGAGTAGTCAATTCAAAGGCTGGTAGAAAATTTTCAAAAAACTGGTTTTGTTGAGGTCTGGCAGACCAAAAACTGGACTTATGTTGAGAATATTGCTGCTGTAGCCCAAAGTGTTGCTGAAGAACCTTCACATCGATATCTCGAAGTTCTGAACAATTAGACATTCGTGAATCATTTGTTTGGCGGATTTGACCTGAGCACGTCTCATGGTGGGCATTTAAATTATGGTCTTAGAGGTAGTCAAAATTTTCAAAAAATTAATTTTTTTTTTTTGCATTTTCTACGGCGGCCGCCATAGCCGAAAGGTTGGTGCGTGATTACCATTCGGAATTCACAGAGAGAACGTAGGTTCGAATCTCGGTGAAACACCAAAATTAAGAAAAACATTTTTCTAATAGCGGTCGCCACTCGGCAGGCAATGGCAAACCTCCAAGAGTATTTCTGCCATGAAACAGCGCCTCATAAAAATATCTGCCGTTCGGAGTTGGCTTAAAACTGTAGGTCCCTCCATTTGTGGAACAACATCAAGACGCACACCACAAATAGGAGGAGGAGCTCGGCCAAACACCCAAAAACGGTGTATGCGGCTATTATATATATCTCGAAAATATTGTGTGAAAATTTGAAGTGAGTCCGACAAACACTTTTCGAGTTATTGAACAATTAAGAAAAGGCGCTCGGACGCTACATAAATCGATAGCAAAACTTTAAACGCGTTTTTCTCAAAACTATGTTTTTTTAAACTGGTGTTCACTGTAACTTAAAAACCTATTGGTAGATTTCAATAAAATTTGTATTGCTTTTGAAAAATATAAAAAACTCGCGCCTGATCGAAAGATTTCCTTTTTTCAAAAATTTCGATTTTTTTAAACAATTAATTGTCGGTTTTTTATCGAAAATCTGAAAAATATTTCCTGAGGCCGCCATATTGTTAATTTTGAAGAAAAAGCTTCGATCAGGCAGAATATTATTTATTAATAAAACTAATTTTCTTTGTGCGATTGATTTTAGATGAATCTCCAAGGTCTTGTGATGATCACCAAGGGACTTCTGGAGAGACGGGCTTTACAATTATTATTATTATTTTTTTTTGAAATTTTGCTAAAGTCAAGTCGAAATATGATGTATTAATGCTGTTTTTATTTTTGTAAAATAAAGCAATTGACTAGCAAAAAAAAAATTATTGAAAATCATAATTTTTAGGGCCCCTGACTACTCCTAACCCCTTATGTTATTTCTCACATATAATTGTTAAGAGCCGTGTTTTGAATAGTGAAATCTCAAAGATGTTTTACATCATATCATTTGTTGTTTTAGCCGCTTACGATGTACAATAATATTAAACTTACGACAACCTGGTACTCCAATTATGTCCTACCTAATAAAGAAAACTAAATCTGTTATAAAAAATTACTTTTTTTCATTTTAGATGGGTGATTCCGTTGACTATTATGTTGTGCTTAGTTCAGCAGTGCAATTTTTCGAGAGTCTGCATTTAAAACTCGATAAGATATTACCAAAATCGGATACATTGCTCTGAAAAACTAAAATTCTTTCACGGATTATTTACTTACGGATAAATACATAAGTATCTTTAACACAGAAACATTAATAAACTGCTTCAAAATCTTCAGACAAAAAATTGAATAAAAATTGTAGAACAATCTGACTCTGCAATTGTTCTCGAGTCTTTAATTTATCATCTGCGTCGTGAATCCTAGTGAAGGCCATATAAATAGTAATTAGTTCCCCTTCTTAATATTTTAATGATTTCGTAGAAACTTTTCCTGAAATTTGCCGTTTACAGAAAATAGTGCATTCAATATATTTATTTTATATATAATTTAATAAAGGATAAAATTTATTACATATATAACTTGAAAAGTTTAAGATTTAAATATTTAATTTTTGTCGATAACATATCTGAACCCTACCTGCTGTTAACTAAGCTGATGTTGGTGACGCTTCATTTCTCCTGAAGTCGTGAAAGCCTCAAAGCAATAACAAAGTAGGCAATAATAAACACCGAGTGCATTTCTGTTAACAAAAGATTTCTCTCAAAATTAACATCTGCTGTTCGGAAGCAGCATGAAACTCTCGTAGTGGTAAATTGATGAAGAAGAGTTTGTCCTAAACACTGTAAACTTTTACAGTTATTAAATTCTCGTCACGAAATGAATGGTTGAAAGCAAGTTTTCGATTTTTTATGGCTTTTGTAACATTAGTTGAGGATCGCTTTAAATTATTGCTTAAGTCTGAGGGACACAATTATCAGAAACGGGGAAAACTCATTTATTTGCGTATTGGTAAAAAAAAATAATATATAAAACGCTTTACATAAATAGGTCTGTGCAAAACTTGCAGAAACAATTCAAGTATTCCGGGAATTTTATATAAAATTTATATTTGCCAATTTTGATTTTGCATGTTTAGTACACCGCGCACACCTTTGATTACAATCGAGAGAGATTTTACTTGTACCAAAAAATGGGAGTTATGAGCGAAAATCAATAGATATAGACACTTTACCATATAACGGATATTAAGTAAATTTTGTTGTTGTTGAATTGATGCACTACACGAAGCACATATTTCTCAAAGGCAAAGCGTGAACAAGTTTAACAAGTAAGACTTCGGCACACCATACGACAAATCGATATCAGTTATCAGAATCCACGTTCAGGTCGAGCGCGAAAAATTGTATATACATATGTTCGGGTATATATATGTACACCATGAGAAACGCCAGGTTTTTCATAATATGAAAAAAATGTATTTGCTTTTAAGTCATAAAATCAACCGCGCATTCTCTATATACTCCGGTAAAAAAAATATATACGATTGGCACCTTACATTGCTCCTCTATGACATGGGCTACAAAAGCTAGTAACTATAGCGCTTTGAGAATGAGGTGGCTTAAGTGAAAATATGAAAGCTCTGTAGTAGCTACTATCAAGTACGGACCCTAAAATTATTAAGTAATGCTCGGTATTTTTGAGTAATCGTGTTATTGCACGAAGTTCTGCTCATATTTCTCAAATAAAAAGGTTTTCAATTTTAAGGAAATTTCCCAATTTTTAACCAAATTAAAAACTCGAAGACTTATGAATAAAAAATATTTAATTTTCAAGCCTCACAATTTTTCTTGCTCTGCAACGGCATTGCATCAAGCCTGACATGCTTTCATAACGTGCCAATACGGCATTTGGCCTAACGGATACTTCAACATTTCCTTTTCCTAGAATTTTTAATTCATTAGGTCTAAATTTGTACCACAACATTTATGTACTAAAACTTCTCGAAACACACATAAAGCTTCATCAAATTTCAAGCATACAAGGAGTGGTAGTTGAACTTGGCTCCTCCATTTGTTGTAATGCAGTTTTTGGTCTGCCAATCCTTTGAATTATCGACTCATTCGGACGAAATCATGAATTTTCCGATATCTTTTTCTTTCAATAATTTTAACGCGTTGTTCTATAGTGCGAAATTGTTCATCTTCCTACTTGGCAAATGTCAATGATGACATAAAAAACTGGTTTTATCTAGGAATTATTCACTACTGATATCTAGGCGAAGCAAAAGGGAAGGTACCGAAGATTACAAATTATGAATTCTCCCACAGTTAAACAGTTGGTTCGTTATATTGTCGAGTTCTCTAAACATTTATTTAACCATTAAAAACTTTAGGACATAAGATATATTAATACGACGCGTATGACACCTATTGAATGCCCTAAATGATTGTATACTTTGAAGTAATCGTATAAGGAACTAATAAGGTGAAAGAGAGTTGATAGAGTTCTTTGAAATTGTCGATGATATTGGACCACCTCGTTGGCGATAAGAACCGTTGTTTAATGATGTTGCTGAAAGCTTTGGCCGAGGTACTGAATTATAGAACAAGGCCCAGCACTCGAAGTGTAATGAACTTCAGACAGCTCGCGTAGCTGATGCACGAGAATCAGCTTTCTGTTAGTTGGCTAAATGACAATCCAGAGTATCGTTCACAAGCGCGCGGAAGCATTTTGCTGAGAGTAAACGCGAAAAAAGAGAATCAATAATGGATTTCAAACGGGATTGCATTACATTTGGCTGGAAAATTACAACCAGCGATTGTTCGTGAGTTCGAGCACCTTAAAGTGAATAAAGTTTTTGTTTTTGTTTATCACACATTTACTCATTACAATGGTACTGGTAGCATCGCGGAAGGTCATCGTGGTTGTCATCAAAAGAGTGCAACGTCACGCGAAATGGTTCAAAAAGTGAAAAAGCGACTTGAGCGTAATTCCCAACCCCCGACGAATGACGAAAGAACTGAAAATATCTTACCGTAGCATCCGCCACATACTGAAAAATGATCTCAAAGTCAAGCCTTATAAGATCTAAAAGTCGCGAGATCTCACACCAAAGCAGCAACAAGTCAGACTTGAAAGAGCGAAGGAGTTGCTTTGCTTGGCCGAAAGCGGACAATTTCCGAACTTTGTGTTTTCTGACGAGAAAATTTTCAAATTGAGCCATTCGTAAACTCCCAAAACAATAGGATTTATTTTACCGACTGTTCATACGAGAATTTGAGTCATCGTTTGGCCGCCTGGAGGCAGCACCCGCCACAGGTAATGATTTGGGCCGTGGTAACCGCAGATTGGCGCTCTTTAATCGTTTTCATGGAGCCTGGCGTCAAGATAAATGCGAAGTATTATCGGGAAAGTATTCTGGAGGTTACTTTGAAGCCGTGGCCAGACAAACATTTCGGTGGCAGACCATGGCCGATTCAACAGGACTCAGCACCGTCTCACAAAGCTCGAGGGAACCAATAATGGCTAAAAAAACAACAACAACGTTCCGAACTTCATAACGTCCACACAATGGCTCTCAAATTCACAAAACGCGAATCCGCTGTATTATTCTCTTTGGGCCATTTTGGGGAGTAAAGACAAAACTAAACGATTCACCAGTCTGGAGGTGCTGAAAAAAGCGATTGTCTGTGAGTGAGCCAAAATACCTGCAAGTGACATTCAAGCAGCTTGCAATTCGTTTCTGGACCGTCTCAAGGCCATAGTCAGGGCAAAAGTTGGTCATATCGTGCAAAGGTAAATTGATTCTTAATTTTGTATTATTTTCACTCATTTTTTACTTTGAATTGAATACAATTAATTTTCCAAACTAAATGTATGGCTTTTTTAATTGGTTGCACTTCGAGTGCCGGACCCTGTAGTACGCATTAAGATAGGATTGTGAAATAGTGAAAGGTACTAATGTTTGTTTTACATTAAACCATTTTTAGACAAAACACTTTTTATCATTTGATGTTTCATGTTCACAGTTTATTTTACAGCTCCGCAAGCATCTTAACACAAAATTCGTATGAGTTTTTTTTAACAATTAAATTTCTAAATCATATTTTAATAACTAATAATAAGAAATTTTAATTTAATTTCAGTCAACAGTAAAATTAACTTTAATTGTAATTAATTATTGTGAGTTTCCTTCGTAAAGCACAATTTTGTGATTTCAACTTTCATTATTGCCGATTTTCTTTCACTTACACAAATACTGCAGTAATATTATTTAAATTTTTTCTATCATCGACCGATGCGCTTTAGTTCCGTCACACTTCCGGCAATGCAATTTTGTTGATACTCGTATGCAATAATAAATAATACGTTGTCCGGTTTTACGTAAACAAACGAAAAAAAAACCTCCCTCACACTTCACTTTTATTCACCTTCCGCTTCGTATACATACGAGTAGGTATGGCTAAAGTGTTCGTTTTCTTGTATAAATCCGCGAGTTGCGTGCCAATCCGCCGTGCCGTCCGTTAGCACCTAACAGTGAAGTCGAAATAAACCGATTTTATTGTTTGAAAACATATTTATAACAGCATCAAAGTTTCATTCAATCTTCGATTTGGTCGTCAAATCAACGGGCTGCCCCGCACGAGATAAATATCGATGTGTATGAGTGTTTGAATGTATGTATGCAAGTAATGGGTTTCCCAATAGAGCAGATGATAAAATAGACATTTTTCTTAATACACGAAATTAATTTTTTTTTTATTCTTCATATAATCTTTAACTCACGAAAGTGAATTTTTTAATTCAGCAAAGAATTTTTTTGTTATATCTAAGTGAAATAATGTAAAGTATAATAAATATTCGTACGTATGCATCTGTGGGCTTTTGATAAAATAATTAAAATCGATGTAGCGCCTTTTATCTGTCAAGCATTAAGGGGTTAGGGGTATTCAGAGGCCCGAAAATATAATGATTTTCAATAATTTTTTCTTGCTAGCCAATTACTTTATTTTACAAAGATAAAAACATAGCATTACTACTTCATATTTCGACTTGACTTTAGCAAAATTTCAAAAAAAGAATTAGTAATTGTAAAAGTTATCGCTGTTTATGGGGAGCCCGTTTCTCCGAAGTCCCTTGTGGTGATCATCACAAGTCCTTGGAGATTCATCTAAAATCAATCGGACAAAGAAAATTAGTTTTATTAATAAATAATCTTATGCCTGATCGAAGCTTTTTTTCTTTTCAAATTAACAATCTGGCGGCCTCAGGAAATATTGTTCAGATTTTCGAGGTAAAAACCGACAATTACTTGTTAAAAAAAATCGAAATTTTTCAATAAAACAAAATCCTTCGATAAGGCATGAGTTTATTATATTTTTCAAAGGCAGTATAAATTTTATTGAAATGTACCAAGCGGTTTTTAAGTTACAGTGATCACCAGTTCAAAAAAGATAGTTTTGAGAAAGACGCACTTAAAGTTTTGCTAACTGCTCCGGAGCGCCCTTTGTTAATTGTTCAATAACTCGAAAAGTATTTTTCGGATTCACTCAAAATTTTCACACAATATTTTTAAGATATTATACTTTAAGAAATGGCAAAATAAAAACGGGTCTGAAACAGGGTCTGACACTCAAAGTGTAACCAATTAAAAATGCCATAAATTAGTTTGGAAAATTACTTTTATTCAATTCAAAGTAAAAAATGAGTGAAAATAATACAAAATTAAGAACCAATTTACTTTTGCTGATATGACCAACTTTTGCCTTGACTATGGCCTTGAGACGGTCCAGAAACGAATTGCAAGCTGCCCGAATGTCACTTGCAGGTATTTTGGCTCACTCACAAACAATCGCTATTTTCAGCACCTCGAGAATGGGGAATCTTTTAGTTCGGACCTTGCTCTCCAAAATGGCCCAAAGAGAATAATCCATCGGATTCGCGTTTGTCGAATTTGAGAGCCATTGTGTGGACGTTATGAAGTTCGGAACATTGTTGTTGTTTTTTAGCCATTGTTGGTTCACTCGAACTTTGTGAGACGGTGCTGAGGCCTGTTGAATCGGCCATGGTCTGCCACCGAAATGTTTGTCTGGTCCGGCTTCAAAGTAACCTCCAGAATACTATCCCGATAATAATTCGCATTTACCTTGACGCCAGGCTCCATGAAAACGATTGGAGAGCGCCCATCTGCGGTTACGCCGGCCCAAACCATTACCTGTGGCGGGAACTGCCTCCTGGTGGCCAATCGGTGACTCAAATTCTGGTATGAATAGTCGGTCAAATAAACCCTATCATTTTGGGAGTTTACGAATGGCTCAATTTGAAAATTTTCTCGTCAGAAAACACAAAGTTCGGAAACTAACCGCTTTTGGTCAAGCGAGACAACTCCTTCGCTCTTTCAAGTCTGACTTGTTGCTGCTTTGGTGTGAGATCTCGCTTGTGCACTTTTTGAACCATTTCGCGTGACGTTGCAGTCTTTTGATGACAACCACGATGACGTTCCGCGATGCTACCAGTACCATTGTAATGAGTAATTGTGTGATAAACAAAAACAAAAACTTTATTCACTTTAAGGTGCTCGAATTCACGAACATCACTGGTTGTGATTTTCCAGCCAAATGTAATGCAATCCCACTATTACCTTTGAAATTCATTACTGATTTTCTTTTTTCGCGTTTACTCTCGGCAAAATGCTTCCGCGCGCTTGTGAACGATACTCTGGAGTGTCATTTGGCCAACTAAGAGAAAGCTGATTCTCGTGCATCAGCTGCGCGAGCTGTCCAAAGTGGGTTACACTTCGAGTGCCGGACCTTGTAAATGGCATTGCTGTCCCTATATGCGATACGGCTACCAAACCTAGACAAATCTCAACCTGCTTCTCACAATTTTTGTATCCTTACCTATTTCATTCGCATTAGATTTATTTGAGCCAATTTAAAAGATTCTTTACCAACTTTGTTAAGCGATTAGACCGTCGACCGAAATGCAGAGGGATGCCACAATGAAAGTGAAAGAATAGAAACAAAATATCAGCTTTTCTGTAGTGTACTATACAGTATGTCGCCTACATTGTTGTTGTGTGAGAATTGCCGTCCGACAAAAGTAGAGAGTTTACCAATATTTGCCCATTTCCGCAAGACATGCAGCTGAATGTAGTGCTCTTCTGCTTCTTGGCCGAGTTTAACAAAGCGCGTCAGTTGTTTTTTTCTCGTGCTAACCGGCCCCAGTTGGACACATGGAGAAGCCAAGTCCTTCTCCACCTGATCTTTTCAACGCAGAGGAGACCTTTCTCTCCCTCTGCTACCACCAGCCGGTACCGCATCGAATACTTTCAGAGCTGGAGCTTTTGCATCCATTCGGACGACATGACCCAGCCAACGTAGCCGCTCTATACAAATTCGGCTGCCAGTCAACTACGATAAAGCAACGAATGCAACGGACTTCTGGCGGCCTTATTAGTATCCTTTCCATGGTGTAATGATAAAAAGAAGATTAGGGCAACTTCGTCACAGTTTCTCAGCTCAAAACCTGTTTTGTTTGTCTAAAATATTATTTTTTAATAGTTTATTTTACTACTACAGCATTTGAAAGATAATTTAAAATATTTAAACTTTTTATATTATATTTTTTTGCTTTGGAAAATTCTATCTCACTGATGAAAATCCACCAGTTAGATTAGTTAAAAAAAATATTTTACGAAATTAACCTGGCAATGTGAATTCTCCATGCGACATCTATCAAATGGACAAATGATGTAGCAGCGAATGCGCTAAATGGAGCTTTTAATTTCAAAAAAAGAAGTAGAAATGCAAGAAAATAAGTCAAATTGGCATCATTGCGAAAGAAGCACCCCGAACTTATCGAAATTAAACCAACCACCGCTCTGGTTGGCTGGTTGATTAAAGTGGGGGGGATTCATCCAGAAACCAACTAGCGCTTCCGCACCATTTTGTTGCCACATCCTCGCTACCAAATAAAAATACCGCTCAACTAGCATCAACTTATTTTATTCCAGCAAGATTCCATACAATGCTTTGTTTCAGTGTATTATTCGAGTTGATGGAAAAGTTCGATGTTCGAGTTGGTGGAAAGCAGGAAGCAATTGCCGCTCATAGCAATAATATAATTTTAGATTTTTTAATGATTAATCACGGCTGAATATTTGATTCACGACTTGGCTCTGCCACTGGAAATTCCCGTTTAAATAAAAAAAATTTCGGATGAAAGCAATAAATTTAATTTCTATACCTAGAAGAGTACTCTACTTGTTTATACAAGGTGGCGCAAAATTAATCATCCCTACCGGAAGATGTATAATTTTTGCAAATGGCGTCGTAGATCAATCATTTTTGAAATTTTGTGAACTGGGCAATTGCAGTATACAAACAGACAACCAATGGAGCGTATAAAGATCAAAATAAAGATTTCTATCAATCAACACCATTTTTGTTTTTTATTTACTAAAAAATTTTTCAAAAACTAAATTGTGTGATTAATTTTGCGCCACCTTGTATGTATGCAGAGAAAACCGACATATTCAACTTAAGCAGTTTTCGCTCCACGTCAATGAATTTTGTCTTTCTTGAATCTCAAAATAAAGATTTCCATCACTCAACTGCATTTTTTGTTTTTATTGAGTAAAATATGATAGATATTCAAAAACAAAATTGGATGACAGATTCGATTTTATAATATTTATGAAATATTGACCCAATGACCGCAATACTGCTTATTTAATGCAGCCTCTTCTGGATTCGGCTAAAACAACCTCAAAACTGGTGGAACAGAGCAGAAATAGCCTTACGGCCTTGAGTGAAAACCATAATATTACCTTAATCTGGGCCCCGGGACGTCGAGACATTGATGATAACGAAAAAGCTAATGAACTGGCAAGAGGGAGATCTGTCATGTATAACGTTCTTGCAGAATCGGTATTTACGCCACAAGATGGAATCAACGACGTAGAAGCTTGGACGATGAGGAGTGCCTTGGCTTCCGGCTCTGACAGTATTCGATACGGTACCAGCTGGTGCTAGCAAGGAAAAGGAAGGCCTCCACTGCTTTAAAAAGATCAGGTGGAGAAGAACTTGGTTTCACTTGATGACAGAAAGAAACGACTGGCGCGCTTTGTTAAACTCGGTTATCAGGCCAAATAAGAAGAAGAAGAAGATGTATGGTGTTCATTACAAGAAAAGGAGTTCCTGGCGAATTGTGGAGTTATTTAAGATGCGGGGCTAGTTGGACCTTTGCATCCGATCCTGGTGCTGGGACGCCAGATTCCACCTACCCTGTATATCTACCGAGCATTCCCCTGTCTGGAAAACTACACACGAAATTAACTTGGTGACAAAATAGCAATTAAATATTAAGTCAGACAAGGCTGCATTGTGTCACTATTTCTTTTCAATACTGTGTTGGACACTGTTTTGTTTAAAGAAAAGAGAGGCATTTCATGAGGGCTAACTTAAAAGCTCGAGGATTTAGACAACGCTGATGACATCTGTCTTTTAAGTAGCACCACTGCAGAGTTGAAAAGGGAAATCGAATTGGTGATTAATTTTGCAACAAAATTAGGACTGTGGATAAACGTTGACAAAGCAAAAGCTCTCCGAATTAACACCGAATGTAACGAGCACTTTTTCATCTACAATAAGCCGTTGGAAGATGTGGGCCGGTTTTGTTACTTAGGTTCCATTCTTGAAAAATGTGGCGACTCTTAGGCAGACGCCGTTAATCGGTTTGCAAAAGCTGGACAAGCTTACGGCGCCCTATCACCAATGTGGAACTCACGCGTCATTTCCCCGACGAACGTAAAATTTCAATGTTGTACAGAAAGTACAAGTGTTTGTCAATAAGTGCCTTCGCCAAATCATCACAATCTTCTGGCCCAATACAATAACACATAATAACCAGTGGCACTTGACACAACAGCAACCGAATTGAATTGGCCATACGCTACGCAAATATCCCGATGAAATGAACCCACAAGGTAGCAGACGTAGAGGAAGATCATACCTGGAGAGGGTAGCTGCAAATCAAAGTGGAGAATCTCTAACTAAGTCGGAACGATATTAAAAGTCATGAAAACGACAGAACAGCTTGGAAAAAACTTGTAACTGGCCTTTGCTCCTTAACGGAACGATATATGGGGGAACGATATATATACGAGGTATGTTCAAAATGTATCGCGAATTTTGTGTTTTTTTATTTGTGATTTATTTATTCATTAATATCTATGTTCTCCCCTTCAAAGTAATCCGCAGGAGATACTATGCACTTGTGCCAACGTTTTTTCCAATCTTCGAAGCGCTTAAAAAAATAATTTTTTTTTTTTATCTTGTTTAGATCCTTCTTCGATGCCGTCTTTATCTCGTCAATCGTAGCGTAGCATCGTCCTTTCATGGGCCTCTTCAGTTTCGGGAACAAGAAAAAGTCACGGGGGGCCAGATCTGGGGAATACGGTGGCTGTGGCATCATTAGTGTGTTGTTTTTGGCCAAAAAGTCGCGCATAAGTAACGATGTGTGAGCAGGGGCGTTATCGTGATGCAAGAGCCAATTTTTGTTCTTCCACAAATCCGGGCGTTTCTGGCGGTTTGCTTAGCGCAAATTGCGCATAACTTGCAAGTAATATTTCTTATTGACCGTTTTACCCTGTGGCAAGAACTCATGACTCACCCTGCAAACGAAGAAAATGGTAAGCAAAACTTTTACATTCGACCGAACTTGGCGCGCTTTTTTCGGTCTTGGTTCGTGCGGCAGCTTCCATTGAGAGGATTTAGCTTTGGTTTCCACGTCATAACCATAAACCCACGATGCGTCACCAGTTATGTCCCTCTGGAACAAATTTTGGTCGTCGCGGACAGAGTCCAACATCTCATTAGCAATGTTCATGCGATGTCGCTTTTGGTCGAAATTGAGCAGTTTTGGTACGGATTTTGCGGCGACCCGTCTCATGCCCAAATCATTGAAAAAATCGAATGGCACGAACCAATCGATATGTCTAGGTCGTCAACAACTTCTCCAACGGTGACTCGACGATTGGCCAATACCATTTTCTTCACTTCATCAATATTTTCGTCTGTTGTTGAAGTGATCGGGCGCCAGGCATGCTTCACATATTCTCGGGCTTCTGAGAACTTTTCATACCACCGATAAAAGTTGCTTTGGTTCAAAGTAGCTTCTCCATTCGGAATGCATCCGCGCACTTAATTTCGTTTTTCACATAAAATTTGATACAGGTTCTTTGATCCATCTTTTTGAATAGGTAAAAATCGAAGTCGAGAAGAAACACGTGCAAGCAAAGCAGCTATCAACAATTAACTGAACATTCAAAATGGCCGAACTCGTTGGCATGAGTGGGATACATGTGTACCAACATATCGCCACAAAAAAATCGAAATTCGAATATACGTAACCTGCGAAAATGCAACATTCGCGATACTTTTTGAACACACCTCGTATATATATACAAAGTTTTCGAGTGCCGGATGTTACATCATGGAGTCCCATCGTACGCCATCCAAACTGACGGTGGTGTAAGACACGACTCCCTTTTGTAGCCGCTTCTTTCCTTTTCGTCATTGATGAGATATACCTATATATATACCTATTTCGGCCGAGTAAAAAATTGTTTAGTATTTTTGTTTTTATATAAAGCACAAATACCATCCACTGATATATTTTTCTCTTCTTTGGTTGACCTTTGTCTTCATTCGATGAGTTTCATAAGCCATCAGACCCACCTATTCGCGAAAAACTGAAGATTCGAAGATTTTGATTCACCACCTTATCTGAATCAAACGTTATTCCACGCGATGTCGGACAAGTATGCTGGGTGTTCTTATACTCGTACACCCCATTCATTTTGAGAGGTTGCCAAAGATGTATATTGGAAGAGCATATGAAGTAACATAACAAAATGTCAAGTTCCTGAAAAAAAACTCGTCCAAATTAATTTCTTATCACAAGCTATCATTGTTTTAAAAAAAAAATCTATTGATTTATCCACGTTGCAGAAGCATATCAGCTCTTTATTCTATGTTTTTTTAGGATGAACTGACTGATCTTCAATGTTTCTGCATCTCTTGCGCACTATAACATTTGTTTGACTTCTTTAATGTCTTGACTTGATCATCAACTTTGCTCGACCTTCCAGATCAAGAAGCATCTTTGATCTCCAAATTATCTCCACTCTCTGTAATTAGTCTCCACGTTGTGTCTTGAACCATTTTTTGCACTGAAGTCATGCAATTTCTCAAATATGGACTTAAAACACGTTTTTCCTCTTAAAGGAAGTAAAACAGCGAAATGTAGCGAAAAAACTCAGTTTGGAGTTGCGTTTTAAAAGTAGTCTGAAAATTGGTTTAATAATGAAGCTTAAACTGTCATGTCACCATCAGCTGTTACAAGCATCTGCTGTCAAAACTGTAGTAATTCAGCTGTTATAAAAGTACGCAATGACTTTTTATATATAATTGGTGCGTACACCCTTTTTGGGTGTTTGGCCGAGCTCCTCCTCCTATTTGTAGTGTCCGTCTTGATGTTGTTCCACAAATGGAGAGACCTACAGTTTCAAGCCGACTCCGAACGGCAGATATTTGTATGAGGAGGTTTTTCATGGCAGAAATACACTCGGAGGTTTGCCATTGCCTGCCGAGGGGCCACCGCTATTAGAAAAATGTTTTTCTTAATTTTGGTGTTTTCGCCGGGATTCGAACCTACGTTCTCTCTGTGAATTCCGAATGGTAGTCACGTACCAACCCATTCGGCTACGGCGGCCGCCACATAACAATGACTTTTTACTTAACGTAATAAATTATCATTGCAAACGTTTCTGTTGGAAGCCCCTTTACAAGCATGCCCATACAAACAAACATATACGTATATGTGGATATATGAATGGGATATCCACGTATACCAGCGTCTGCTGACTGATGACCAGCTACGTTAACGATCCACTTAAATGACCTATGACGGGTAAGTATTGAAATGAAAGTAAATATTTTCAAGAGTGCTTATAAGTATGTATGTAGGTGAGTATGCATAAAGATTTTTTATTTAAGATGCACAGTTACCGATTTTTATTGCTTCTTTTGTTATTGTTTCCTTTTTTTGTTTTCATTTAGTTTTATTTTTTTTTTCTCTGTGATACACCGCCACCAAAGTGAGTGAATCGAGCTTGTATGACAATTGCCCTGAGCTTTGAATAGATGTGAAAATATGGTTTGATGCAGGTAAAGACCAAAAGAAATTAAATGAGAAGTTTGCAGAGGATTAAATTAACTACTTTCTGAACTGAACTGAACTGAATGGCTGACTGGTCGGAATTTGAGTAGGATTAGAGCGACGACAATGTCACCTGTCATAATTTTAAATGCTTTAAGCAACAGGGTGGACTTTCTCATCTACTCGTCACGGGAGCTTCAGTGCTTGATGGGTGCCACGGCTACTATTTCTACCTTCTGGTATTCGGCAATCACTGATAATACAAATGAATAAACAATGCAATGTTAGAAAGCTGAGCTGTATTCAATGTTCAACTTGTGTATATATTATAGGAGCCCTCGAGCGATACAATTAAACATTCGCGAAATTCCAAGCAATTGTGAATCAGGTTGTAAAGCTCGAGGCAAATTACTTATGGTGAAATTGTAATGAATTTTTCAGAATTAGACAAACAGTTGCAGCATTATCTTCTTTCGGTCGACTTCGGCAACTATTAGCTGAAGTTTTGCGACGGGGGGATAGGAAGAGTAAATGAGTCATGTCGGTCTGCAACAACGAACTGGGAGGTGTGGGTGGATGAGTTCTTGGAGGAGGTCAATGTGCCTTTTTCGTTCAGACTATCCAACTCGCCTTCTGCTATTCTTCTTCTTCTTAGTTGATGCGATAACCGCTTATGCGATTTTGGCCGAGTTTAACAAAGTGCGCCAGTCATTTCTGTCTCGTCTAACCGGCGCCAGTTGGACATACTAAGTGAAGCCAAGTCCTTCTCCACTTGATCTTTTCAGCGCAGAGGAGGCCTTCCTCTTCCTCTCCTACAACCAGTTGGTACTGCATCGAATACTTTCAGAGCTGGAGCTTTTGTATCCATTCGGACAACATGACCCAGTCAGCGTAGTCGCTGGTTCTTTATTATCGTTCCATGACCTGCGATATTCGCCGTTGCCAACGTGCAAACGTCCGAAAATCTTGCGCAGAATCTTTCTCTCAAATACTCCAAGCGTCGCTTCATCGGATGTTGTGCTCCATACGTTAGGATGGTCAAATGAATGTTGATCAGTAACTTTCCCTACTTGCGTGAACTTCTACATATGGAACCATCAACTCGCCTAGCATCTTACTAGCAGATGAGAAACCTCATTCATATTTTAGAAAAAAAAAAACCACGCAGAATTCTTGTCATTAACATTTCTGGAAAATCGACCCAAAACAGTGCCTAAATTATTAACTTTGGGAGGCGCAAAATTTACTGAGTGGATCACACACCAATTAGGCTCATTTGGTTTATGCTTAAGCTGTTTCCCCTCCAGAACCCTTCAAGTCGGTCATTTGCTTACTGATTAGAGAAGAAATAAGGAAAAAGCTGGCGTTGTCAACATAACCTAAGAAAGTCAATCATTCGATAAGCCCTGTGAGTTAAGTAAAATTCCAAAAGTTGAGATAAAAAACTGATGCCGGTAAGTAATTCAAAGTCTCATTAAATCCAGCTACGTTCCTTCAATGCTACACGAAAAAGTTGCAATTCGTCTCTTTTATTTGAGAATTACTCCTTAACATGCCGCACGCGAATGATTTTTTGCATTACTATTTGGATGGGGAATAAGTTCGGAGCGTTTTTACCGAAGAATTTTATTTAAACAAGAAAGAATAATTATATCAATAAGTTAACCAAGGTGAATATACTTCGCTGTTTACAACCTCTTTTCACCTCTCGACCAATTTGTTGATGCCGTTATGACAAAAATCGCCTGGTCTGGTGTCAAAGAAGTTGTCAATCCAGTTTCTAAGCACCTCTTTGTTATCGCGGTATATACGTTCTCCTTCAAAAGTGATTTAAGACGATCTTCATCGAATTCAATTTCTGTCGACGTCAAAGTCGCCATTTTTGAACTTGACAAACCATTTCCGTGCTGTAACTCGTCTATGACACCTTCCCATACACTTCACAATTGTCCCGGGCTATTTCGGCAGCTTTTTGACCTCGTTGAAAAGCAAAGAAGTGCAGATGTCGTAAATGTTGATTTTTGCCTCCTGGGTATTGCATTTCTAAGCCTCAAAACTAATAGAAAATTAAATAACTCAAACAAAAAAAAAAAATAACATAGTTTTGTAGAACAGAAAGAGATCTATCGAATGAATTTTTACACTTTGCCCAACAGCAAAGAAATCGTTGTAAAATAAAAGAAAATTTAAAAGCGCTATGACCACGCAAAATTGCATTTATGCAAGTAACCGAATCTGTGCCACCAATAACGCAACTTATGGTAATATAACGAGTATTTTAAATTCACAACGAAGCGAAAATATAAAGGCGAAATTTCAATAATAGCATTAAAATTTTCCGACCATTTGTGTTTTCATATTTAAGTTCACTCACTTTCAAACAAAATAAAAATTAGCTTCCTCACTTAAAATTTAGTTATTTTTCTTAAAGTTTATAATAGGGCCCACCTATAGAAGAACCCTTTACTTTGCCTTTGCTGAGTATATTTAGCTAATTGATTCTGATTCAGCATTTATGAAGCTGGACTTAATGATCATTTCGCCCAGCCATAAAACGTCTTTACACCAATTTACTAAATACAATGTTGAAATCGTACCCTCGTAGCTGGGCATTTCCTGCAAGGTTCATGTGATATAATAGTTGTAAGCGACTAAAATGTTATTCATTTTGTGTACAAGTATACACACATACACATACACACACGCATATATCTTATGCTAATGTAATGATTGACCAAACTACTGAATGGCGAGCGGTTAATGGCCAGCAGCAGCCGCAGGTGTTTTAATGTGGAATTAATCATTTCAAATCGGTTGCATTGGATTTAGTTTATGTGTGATATTTATCATTGTTGTTGTTGTACGAACATTTGCCCCGCATTTCACTATAATTTATGCATACGTCACATTTGTGTCGTGGTATTCGCCTTCATTTTATTGAAAAGAATATTAAACGATTATTTTGCTTAAAAAGCGAATGAATAGCGAATGAATAGCGAATGAATGGCGAATGTTGAAACGGATTTTATTGAAACAAAAGCATCATATAAAATATAGTAATTGAGGGGGATTGCTTAAGGGTCTCATTTAAATAAAATATATGTAGCGAATAATATACAAAATAGACTGGCTGATAAGACGCGCTTCCAAAAAAGTTTTGTTATAATAACTTTTTCTGAAATCATCTCAGCACCTTCTTCTCAGCTGCTTTGTTCTCATAGGGCAAAGATTTAGAGATCTGGGCGCTCACTCATTCGCTACACTTGCGAATATTGCGGGTTTAAATATCACACATCTGGTGAAATTCATCAGTAGCTTGAAGTGGCTGATACGAACGTAAATTAGCCACTGTTGGTCTTCATCCTCTAATTTCAAGACCTCTTCTTCTTTATTTTCACCTGCCCGGTTCCTTACCTTCTTCTTTCCCCTGTATGGTATCACAACGTACGAATTTTGAATATTTGTCCAAGTGAGACCCTCGCAAGGGTGGTCATTTATCGTAACCTAACCTAACTTTGTTTTAGTATTTTTAATTTACAGATTACACAGGCCAACAACCAAAAAACTTTTTCGATAATTTTAACTAATTACTTTGTAATTTGGTGTCCTGATTACGAAAAAAATTATTAAAAAGTTATATCACCCATCAATTTTTCACATTTTACAATTAAGTAAAAATAAAGTTTATGTACCAAAATGTATCGGATATATTTTTAACTTCTTACATACTTTTTAGTTGGCAACATTATTAAAATGTAATCAGATTGGCAATGAAGGAAAATGTTTTTAAGTTGGTAGTTCTTATAAATTTGACAGCTGTTAGCTTTCTTTCAGTGAGTTATAACCTCAAATTGCTGTGCGTTTTTTATTCAAAATTAAAATGGTTAAACGTGATTGTAAAAATGCTCCTAACGCTTTTTGCTACATATGTGGTAATTTTGTCATTAAAAAACATCAAAGGGAAATTACTGACTTTGTAAAAAAAGTTTACTTTGCATGTTTTGGTTTAGAAATCAGTAATCAAGACAAGTGTTGGGTTCCGCATAAAGTATGTTATGTTTGTGTCGAGGATCTAAGGAAATTGAGTAAAACAACGAAGAAAGCTTTTAAATTTGCAGTACCCATGGTATGGAGAGAGCAAAAAAACCATTTAGACGATTGTTATTTTTGCTGTATAGGTGTTAGTGGATATAACTCCAAAAATAAAAAGCTATTATATAATATTATCTATCCTAATGTTACATCAGTTGATCAGCCGGTAGAACATGACCCGAGCTTTCCTGTCCCTGTATCACCTGAGGATATTGATGATTTTTTACAGTCTAGTTTCGAATTTAGTCAAAGTCAATCGACTGATATTCTATTTGAATTGGAGACTTTTATATATGCAAATTCAACCTTTCTAACTCTCTAACGCCCTTGTAAAGGGTGAATTCAAAATAGTATAACTTTTTTTATATTAATCGCAAAAATATTTTTAAAAATTGATTTTAATGCTGAAGAGTAGTACTTTGCGATGGCGTTGTGGAAAATTAAAAAAAAAACTTTACCTTGCTCAAAAAAAAGTTTAAAAAATGGCCAAAATCTGCATTTTTTGACTTCTTCTCTTCTTAATTGGCGCGATAACCGCTTACGCGATTTTGGCCGAGTTTAACAAAGCGCGCCAGTCGTTTCTTTCTCGTGCTAACCGGCGCCAATTGGACACACCAAGTGAAGCCAAGTCCTTCTCCACCTGATCTTTCCAACGCAGGGGAGGCCTTCCTCTTCCTCTACTACCACCAGCTGGTACCGCATCGAATACTTTCAGTGCCGGAGCGTTTGTATCCATTCGGACGACATGACCCAGCCAACGTAGCCGCTGGATCTTTATTCGCTGCGCTATGTCTATGTCGTCGTAAAGCTCATACAGCTCATCGTTCCATCGTCTGCGATATTCGCCGTTGCCAACGTGCAAAGGTCCAAAAATCTTACGCAGAATCTTTCTCTCGAACACTCCAAGCGTCGCTTCATCGGATGTTGACATCGTCCAAGCTTCTGCGCCATACGTCAGGACGGGCATGATGAGAGTCTTGTAGAGTGTTAGTTTTGTTCGTCGAGAGAGGATTTTACTGCTCAATTGCCTACTTAGTCCAAAGTAGCACTTGTTGGCAAGAGAGATTCTACGTTAAATTTCAAGGCTGACATTGTTATCGGTGTTATTGCTGGTTCCTAATTAAACGAAGTCCTTTACAACCTCGAAATTATAGCTGTCAACAGTGACGTGGGTGCCGATACGCGAGTGCGCCGACTGTTTGTTTGATGACAGGAAGTACTTCGTTTTGTCCTCGTTCACCACCAGACCCATTCGCTTTGCTTCTTTATCCAGTTTGGAGAAGGCAGAACTAACAGCGCGGTTGTTAAGGCCAATGATGTCAATATCATCGGCATACGCCAACAATTGTACGTTCTTATACAAAATTGTGTTGAGCGATTAAGTTCTACGGCTCGTACGATGCTCTCCAACATCAGGTTAAAGAAGTCACACGACAGCGAGTCACCCTGTCTGAAACCTCGTTTGGTATCAAACGGCTCGGAGAGGTCCTTCCCAATTCTGACGGCGCTACTGGTGTTGAGCAACGTCATCTTACATAGCCGTATTAGTTTTGCGGGGATACCAAATTCAGACATCGCGGCATACAGGTAACTCCTTTCCGTACTGTCGAATGCAGCTTTGAAGTCGACGAAAAGGTGGTGTGTGTCGATTCTCCTTTCATGGGTCTTTTCCAAGATTTGGCGTATTGAGAATATTTGGTCGATGGTAGACTTTCCAGGTCTGAAGCCACACTGATAAGGTCCAATCAGTTGGTTGACGGTGGGCTTCAGCCTTTCACACAATACGCTCGCTAGAACCTTATAGGCGATATTTAGAAGACTAATGTCGCGGTAATTGGCACAAATTGCAGGATCGCCCTTCTTATGGATTGGGCAGAGCACACTTAAATTCCAATCGGCAGGCATGCTTTCATCCGACCATATTTTGCATAGAAGCTGATGCATGCACTTTACCAGGTCCTCGCCGCCATGTTTGAATAGCTCAGCCGGCAGTCCGTCGGCGCCCACGGCTTTGTTGTTCTTTAGACGCGTTATCGCTATTCTCACCTCGTCATGGTCGGGTAGCGGAACGACAATTCCGTCGTCGACGATTGGGGTATCGGGATCTTCACATTCTCTGTGACATACGCAGCTATCACTGTTTAACAGGTTCGAGGAGTGTATAATTTAAGATTGCTCTGTACGTCAGTCACCAGTTCGCCGTCTTTGTTCTTACAGGAAAACGCCCCGGTCTTAAAACCTTCTGTAAGCCGCCGAACTTTCTGGTAGAATTTTCGGGCGTTGTTCCTGTTGGCCAGCATCTCAAGCTCCTCGCACTCACGTATTTCGGCCTCTCGTTTCTTCTGTCGGATAATACGTCTCTCTTCCTTTTTCAGCTCTCTGTAGCGATCCCACATGGCTCGCGTTGCGCCCGATCGCAGCGTAGCTCTATAGGCGGCATCCTTTCTTTCTGCGGCAGCATGACATTCCTCGTCGTACCAATTGTTTTTTCGGGCTCGCCGGAATCCGATTTCTTCTTCGGCGGCGGTACGTAGGGAACGAGAAATGTTGCTCCATTGCTCGTGCATGTCGGTTTGTTGGGAAGTGCTCTCTGAGAGCAGGAGTGAGATTCGAGTGGCGAATCTTCTGGCTGTCTGTTGTGATTGCAGCTTTTCGATGTCGAACATTCTTTGCGTAGGTAGATGTACGTTTTTTGCTGCACAGAGGCGTGTGCGCAGTTTGGCTGCAACAAGGTAATGATCCGAGTCAATGTTGGGTCCTCGGATCGTACGTACATCTAATACACTAGAAGCGTGTCTTCCATCTATCACAACATGATCGATCTGGTTTCGCGTTTTTCAATCAGGGGACAACCAGGTAGCTTGGTGGATTTTTTTATGCTGGAATCTGGTGCTGCAGACTACCATGTTTCGGGCCCCGGCGAAGTCGATCAGCCTCTGTCCGTTACCGGATGTTTCGTTGTGCAGGCTGAATTTTCCGACTGTGGGACCAAAAATTCTCTCCTTGCCCACCCTGGCGTTGAAGTCGCCAATCACGATTTTTATGTCGTGGCGGGGGCAGTGCTCATACGAACGCTCCAAGCGCATTTTTTGACTATTTAACCTCAAATTGCCAAAAATCCTGACGTGCTGGAGCATTTTCAAGGTCATATTCGTTTTCAGGATAAAAAAAACCTTCAGGAAACACCCATAGCGGTTTTAGAAACTGTAAAAAAGCGAGATTTTGCAGGACTGTTATTACTTAGATTTATATAGGTATATAATAAATATAGAAAATTCGAGGCTTTGATGCGTATTTGTTTCATGAGTCACTATCACACACTGGAATTGGTAATTTCCGTCCAAGGGTATCTTCGACACGTTTCTGGCAGAAGGACCAAAAACTGACTGATAAACTCTTTTGCCCAGCGTGGAATAATTGCTCGAAGGCTTTCACAATTCAGACAAAGGAACGAATTATTATTGTAGAGTATGGCAATGGCTATGGCTATGGTCATTTATTGCCATAAAGGTAAGTGTGGGCAAATCAAAAGGAATTTTTTTTAACTGCTCAAATGGATTCCAGCAGGCTGCTTCTGCAGGTAAATCTACACAAAAATTTTAATTTGTTTCCGTATACGGTAAGTTTAGCCTTCTAAACTTGAGAAAATTATTTAAATTTCACCAGAGAATTTTTCAAATGGTTGAAGAGTACAAAACCCGGATTAACTTCATTCTTACAATGATCACAATGATCTCAATGTCTCTCATCTGTGTATTGTGTCAAAAAGTTAGACAAAGTTCACACTGCCAGGTCTGTAATGGTAAAGGTGATGAAATATTTTCACGATAAAATTAGCTCAACAACAACAACAACGGTTTTTGGGTGGTTATTATAACGCCGTCAATTATTGAGGCAAGTACCACTACTACTCTGCAGAACGTTTCCACGACAGTCGGTTCTACGTTACCGAAACGCCCGGATTTATATCCGGCCAAGGACTGTCACTCCAGCAGCATTCCTCGTATGTAAATATGGGGAATGTTTATGCTGCTACAACAACAACAACTACTCTGCAGAAAGTTATGAATAATTCGCTGAAGTTTATTTCAAGTTTTATAATTTTGGTTTCTACGTGGAATCCAGCTGGACAAAACTACAATTTGCTCTTGGAATATACGCATCTGTGTTTGAAGCGGAGGTGTATGCTATTCAAGAAACGATGAACTTTGTTATTGAAAACAGATGAGAAAACAGATTCAGAGGCAGATCTATGTGCGTCTGCAGCGACAGCAAAGTTGCGCTCATGGTCTTAGACAGCCCTCCAACAACTTCAAGGGTAGTTGAGCCCTGTAAATGCAGGCTGAGCTATGCCGGTGGACATAATAGCTTGATGCTAACATGGGTCTCGGGGCACGTGGGTATCGCAGCGCTTTATTTTGGGTGGGCTCTGCGGCCAACTTTTGTGGCCCGGAGCGCATTCTCTCACTCCCTTCTGCAGCCATCAAAGCCACAGTTAGCAAACGGGTTACTCTGACCCACAAGCGAGCTTGGCAGACTGAGAGAAGCTGCAGATGGAAAAAGCTGATGTTACCTGCCATGTCCGATCGATTGTCGCAGATCCTCCTGCGAGTAAATAGAAGGCAGCTGGTTGGACTGATGGCGAGCCACTTTCTATGGGCGTCTGCCCGGCCTTCGCTCAAGTCAGGCTTGGATCTTTGGCACCACAAGATCTACTCAGATTTCTTAGGAGACCGGGTAGATTTAAAGAAAATTAAAAAGGGAATCTGAGTGCAATACAATGGACTTAATGTTGTCTGAGCGCTGTCGTTGCTAGTTGTCCCGACAACAAGAAAAAAATTCTTTCGCTGTATTTGTCCAGCTTCAGCTAGGAGTAGAGCTAGGTTGTTGGGAAAATACTGTATTGACTCTCTTACGGAACTATCCGGTATTGGGATAAAACTTATTCTACGCTTCATAAGACCGTCTAAATGGTTCCATGATGAATGAACACTGACGACAGCGGACCTGCAAGTAAGCCAACAACGTGCATCTAAATTTTTTACATGTTTCATTTTAAAGGAGGGAACTACAGATTCAGTTACAGATATTTTTTATGAGGAGCTTTTTCATGGCAGAAATACACTCGGAGGTTTGCCATTGCCTGCCGAGGGCCGATCGCCAATAGAAAACTTCTTCATTTTGGTCTTTCACGGAGATTCGATCCTGCGTTCTCCGAATGGTGGTCACACACCAACAATTCGGCTACAGCGGCCGCCACAGAGGGGAAAAGATAGCTAACAATGCGGCTAAGAAGAAGAAGTGAAACTACTTTCTAAAAATTATTGTGGCATTATTGGGGGAAAAACTTTGCTAAACCGACGGAAAATTGAAACCGTCATTTTGTGAATTTGGTATTTGATATTTTGGATATCAAGTCTTTTTATTTATATGTATATTATTGAGTATTCGATTTTTTTGAAGTGATAATTTTTATTTGATATCGTGTTAAGTGGTGGCCCATATCCCAAGTTGTGTCCAGAATGGTAGTATGATTGCAGTATACGCTTTCAATCGATTATATTATATCATAAACCAGTTGAGAAATGCAGCGATTTGCTAGACAAATGAAACTATAAAGTTATAGGCAAGAAGTGAGCTTAACGCTACTCACTTCAATATCATTATAAACCTGTGTTGTGAGAGTTAGAGTGTTAATATGTTATAAAATGGTCTCTCCATAATCCACAATACCAAATAGAAATGTTTGATACCTCAGAGACCAATAAATTTTGACCCCAGGGTAAGACTCCGTCAGAAAATATGAGATTTGCAAGTGGTCTTTCGATTTCTTTGAAACTTTGGGAAATATTAGTTCTAGGTAAGATACATTCGAGCCTAAAAGGATTTTGAAAAATTTTCAAAATTGAGTCATCTACGCCATGTTGAAAATCGGGACCGTGTTTTTTTTCAAAAATCAATATTTCTTGAACCGTTGGATGGATTTCAATGCAATTTACAGACAATATAGAAACAAATAAGTAGTTTAAATTAGTATTATGTTAAAAAAAAAATTTCGAAATTTTGACCAAAAAAAAGTCAAAAAAATTTTTTGAATCAATTTTTAGTTGATTTGGCCAGTTTTTTAGATTTTCTGTTGTACACGTAACGATTCCTTATGATTTAACCTTTATTTTGAAAAAAAAAAATTTATGGTGTCTATAATAGTTCTCGAGATATTGCGATTTTAGTGGAAGCGCGCACCGTGAAGTTCGCGGTTACGCAGCGCGGGAGTAGAAAAACGCGCACAGACCTGCAGCAGTCTGCTCCAGTCACTTCATACAGGAACACATAACGCAGCGCGAACCGTGCCACACCGGAAGAAACATTGAATGGGTATCTTTTAAACAAAAATTGGGCATTTTCTGTTTCCACACAACCATCGAGGTAAATATTTAGTGCGCAGTTGTTCTGTAGGCGTATATTACCTGTGTACAACGACATTTAATAAAAATAAGCAGAATCAGTATAAAATACGTAAATAAACAAAAAATATAAATGCATAAATTTTGGGGAAAAAGAAATCCATTATTTTCTCGGTAGATGTCTGTAGTGGTCGATTGTGATTTAAAGTTTATGCTCGTTGTCAAGGTGACATTTCCCACTAAAAAAATTCGTTTGCTGCTTTTTGTTTGTTCCTTTCAGTTGTGAATTACAGGGTGTTAACAATGGAAGTCCACAAAGGAAAATTCGATAAGTTTTACAGTTTTTTTTTGATATAGGCGAAATTCACTCCAGGGCGCTGAAGTTGTGATTGGTGTTTATGGTGCCGATACTGCAACAGCTAATTAGGGGCAATTTTGCTTTCGTCAATTCCATTCAGGCACTTTTGATGTTAAAGAAAATGTCAAAAATTCCGCTAAAATCACAGAAATAATCGAAGTCCATCGTCATGTTAGTAGCCATAGTATCACGCAGGAGCTAAAGATCGACCATAAAACAGTTTTAAACCATTTGCGCAAACATTTTACGGAAAAATCAGGGATTTCTTTTCCCACAAACTCAAATAATATTTATAACACCACTTTTTAAATTTCACAATTTTTTCTACTTTAAAAATTAGGTTAGTAGTACAAGAGGCGTGAATGAGATACGCGCCATAGGTACGTTCACTTTAGAATGTGTTATATTTTTCCATTTTAATTGTATTATTTTATTATTAAGTTGATTAGCAACTCTTTATGTATGTACATACACATTTACATAGTTGAAAAGCCAGCAAAGATACTTCACAAGACTGACTATACTGATTCAAAGAGTAAATAAACGAATTGGTGGGTGTGGCGGGTGCTACGAAGGGCAATCATCTCTGCAGCAGCAACGCATTCATTAACACCTCTGAAAAAAGGCAAACATTTATGGCTATTTACATGCATACATACGTACATACACACACACACACATGTTGGAGTACTTGTATGCCTATGATTTGTGTGGCTTATTTACCTCCTGCTCATTCTAACTTTTACCGTTAGTATGATTCTAAGCCATTAATATGTACGTCTACATACGAGCACTGGCGTACTCTTAAACTTCTTATTGGAGGAGCAGCTCGAACGGTTTTTATATTACTTTTTTTGTAATGTAAAAAGTAAGTTATTTTATTGTTGCATAAGCTTCATTGTTGTTTGTTTATGTTTATACTTGCGAGAGCATAGTAATTTAGGGGAATGCATTATTGGTATATTCTATGGAAAAAGTGTTCTGATTTTGTAATTTCAAGCACTGTAACGAGTTATTAAACATAATATCACAATATCGAGGACATAACACTGAAGATATGATTTAGTAAGCTCCATGGCGCTAACATTTATGGCTTACGAACATGTAAAGCAACTGTTCGAAGTTGTTAAAAATTTCATTAAAATCACAGAAGAGTCAAGTCAACTTTTTTCAATTGGTAAATACTTAATATTATTTCAGAACTACAGTGCCACATTTTTGGAGAAGCAATTTGTTGCGCAAGAGTTTTTCGCTGCATTCTCAATGAACGGTATTGACCAAGTATGAAACTCAGCTGAAAATACCCAACTGAATTTTTCCTGCTCTCTGCCAAACTGTACAATTTTGTAAAACACAACAAAGTTTGTCTTATTTGGATGCCTGGACACTGCGGAATTACAGCGAATGCTGATAAACTGGTTAATGAAGGCGCTGCAAGCATACCACTGGGTCCTGAATCCTTCCTAGCGATCAATTCTGCATCGGTTGAACTATGGTTAGACTATGAGGTCTATCCATAGAAGACGTTGGTCTGAGTTCGGCTGTTGCAGAGTAGCCAAGTGCTTTGTGAAAGAACTAAACAGGAAATTAGCGACCTTGCTCTAAAATTTAGCAGAAAAGACTTTAAAGTATTGGTAGGGCACAACGCCAGTGATCAGCATATGGCTACCATGGAAATCATTTATGACCCAGTATGCCTATCTTGCCGCGAGAATAACGACAATGCAGAGCATTTTCTTTTTAGCTGTCCGGCGTTTTTCTAAAATCAGACTTAGGCTATTGGGATGCGATGGTCTGAGTATGGATAAAGTTTATACGCTTTCTTTTCCGGATCTCTTAAGATTCAACAATGAATCCAAAAGAATTGCGGAAGAGTGACCTCAAACGAATTTCTCCGTCTTACCATTCATACTGTCTCCATCTATCCTATCTAATCTAATCTAATCTATCCGAGTGTAGTACAGTGGTCTTTCTGACTGAGTGCTTGGACTTGTCCAACACCCCACAAATCTAAACTTATCTAATCTGAGGGCAAATAGAAGGCGATTTCACTGAAAGACCTGATAGCCAAATAAGTTTGAGCGAAAGATTTATGGAAAACTAAATAAGGCGATTAGATTGAAGACGATAAAAAATATTGTATGTGATATTAGACGAAGAAAAAGGCGCTTAATGTTATTTTTTCCTTATTTTGAGTTGAAATTGCACCTAATTCTTTTTTTACACGAATTTGATTCAACAAGAGTTAAATAAACAAAAACCTTCTATTACATGAGTTGTTTTGTTTTAACTCGATTTTCGATATTTTATGATTTTTTCTTGAATCTAATAGAACAAATAGAGTGAGAATTTTCGACGCATGTACGAAGCGTTTAAATAAGCCTCAGGCAAATTCTCTGAAACTCGGTAGATTTTGTTCTCGGCGTTTAATAATTTATTTTTTTAAGGGGGAAGTCTACCGTGACAAGGGAAAAAACAGGCTTATTTTCCGGATTTTATTTCTAACAAAATATTGCTCGTACATAAAATCTATTTAAACTCTTACCTTTATTATATATTTAAGTTTTTGAAAAAAAAAATTTTAAGTCAAAATATTCAAAATGGCCGCTGTGGCACTTCTGCAAGCGCAGGTCCGCTTTTCTTAGGTGCCTAAACGGTGTACATGAAATCTTACGTTTCGGTGATATAAAACAAAAAAACAAAATATTGTTATCATATACATAGTATTGACTCTCGTCTGATGTAGGATTATGTCGATAAAAAATTTTGGCGTTGAAAAAAAAATTCTTGAAATTTTTTTCTTTTTTTTTGCCTAAAATTGATGTTACTATTGTTTATAACAATTTAACAAATAACGATATCAAAAAAATCCTATGTCAGACGAGAGACACTATTACAGAGAATATATAATTAAATTTTTAAGCTGATTCATTTATCAGAACTCGAGATATCGTGTACACCGTATACAAAAACTTTGTTTCGAGAAAAATGCGTTTAAAGTTTCAGTATTAGCAGGTACGCGCTTTGGAGCGCTTCGGGAAAAGGTCGAAATTTCAACGAAGAAAAATTTAGCCAGCTGTAACACATATTGTACCTTATTTAAGAGGGTTCAAAGTATTTTTTAAGCTAATAAAAAAAAAATCGATTTTTTGAAAAATTCACAGTAGACTTCCCCCTTAAATTTAATTAATTAATTAAAATGTGTAAGCACGAAATAAATTTTTTAATTAACTCTAAAAATAATTAATTTAGTATTGTTTTCACCTAATTATCTCTTTACACGAATTTTTAGGGAACGTATCTATCCTGTAAAAAGAGAATTAGGTGTAACATAGTTGTAATTATCCTTAGACAAAAAGACTACAAACAGTTGTTTGACTATTCTTAAACTCCAGGGCAATAAAATAAATGCTCACAGGTCGATGCGACGCGACGATATCCATGATTATATCAACATTTTCGAAGACCGGCCCACCATAACAGAATTATTTGAATCTCTGCGTTGTTATGTTTTACTGTATTTGGCCCATTAATAGAATACATTTTTTTCGCCGCCAACTCCGATATTCCACCTTAGTTGTAGTGACACTGAAGAATAGATCAAATTTTCCCTTTTTCTTACCTTTATTTTGGGACGCTGTAACAAACAACTAACTTTACCAAACACAAAAATATTGAAGAACTTGTTTCGAAGCGTATTGCCTGTCACCTTTAAATGGTTATATACCATGAAGAACCTCTGGATCTCCAATATTTGGAACATTTGTGCATTTTTTCTCGACGCATACTTTTTATACCAACTTTAACAAAATTTCAAAAAAAAAAAATTAATAATTGTAAAAGTTATCGCTGTTTGTGTGGAGTCTGGAGTTTTTCCAGAAGTCCATTGCGGTGATCATCGCAAGTCCTTGGAGATTCATCTAAAATCAATCGGACAAGAGAAATTAGTTTTACTAATAGATAATCCTATGCCTGATCGAAGCCTTTTTTTTGTTTTTTTCAAAATTATCAATATGGCGGCCTCGGGAAATATTTTTCAGATTTTCCAGAAAAAAACCGACAATTAATTGTTTAAAAAAACGAAATTTTTGAAAAAAAAAATCCTTCGATCAGTCACGAGTTTTTTATGTTTTTCAAAAGCAGTATAAATTTTATTGAAATCTAGCAAGTGGTGTTTAAGTTACAGTGATCACCAGTTCAAAAAACATAGTTTTGAGAAAAACTCATTTAAAGTTTTGCTATCGAGCTCCGGAGCGGATAATACTGTATGAATATTTTATTTAGCAAGAAATATTTTAACTTCTATATAACGAGGGGCTATCTAAAAGGTTACACCACTCTCTATTTTTGATATTGTTTACCTCAACTATCTCACTTTACATATCCGAAGAGCTGAGGCTTCTCACGAGTTCGCATCAATGTATTCAAAGTAATGTAAAGGTCATTACTATGCGAGTGCCAAGCAAGTTCGTTGCTTAAGTCTTTGTTGAAAGTGCATGTAATGATGCTTTTACAGTATATGCACAGCTGCATGTCCATAGAAAATAACAATTGCTTAACACATTTTGCTAAAGTTGAGTACATACAGTTGTATTAATGATTTAACAATAACAATGACATTGAGCAGAGAGATCGTCGTTAACAGAGAGAGAGAGAGACTGACCAATTTGGTTTCTTTTTTTTGTTCTTATTTTACTCTATGAATAGAGTACGTAGAGTCAGTGTTATGATTTCGCATCGTTGCAAATAAATTGAGTTCGTTATTAGTTGTTGATGGATTGCTGGTGAAAAATAATATTAAATAATTGACTTTGCTTCAGTAAATCTAATAAAAATAGACAAGAGTTGCAAATATATCAGAAAAATATTTTGGTAGAATAGAACTTAAAATTATTTCAGTATCCCCAATGGAGTTTTCAATTATAAAACTGTTTAAAAAACAGAAATTTTTTTTTATTTGTCAGAAAAGTTTGCCATATTGAAAGTAAGTCGTTATTTTTAAATAAATTTGGGGGAATTGCCTACACACTAAGCTTTCCAAACCGTATTTATAAGATTTTATGCGTTTGGTAATGCGGAAGATACGCTGGACTAAGTGAAGAAACCTCAAACATACCACTTTTAACCCTCTATCGCACATGCGGTGTGCAATACACATAATAAATTAAAAGTAATCTCTGTAATATTTTTTTCCGATTTTTGCCAGCCCCATGAATAAGGTATTAAATTGATTCATTTGGGTATTTATACAAATAAAAGCTGCTCAACTGATATCATAATATGGTAATATTGTGAAATTTTGACGAAAAGAAATCACCTATCAGTTATTGAACGAAAGCCTCCCAAGGGCACCCTACAGGTGGTCCGACCTTGCTCAGATGTATGTGCATACATATATACATGTGAGTGTGCTTGTATGTTTGCATAAAAAAAGTATTGTCAACACAATAATTAACACCACAGCACTATCGTGAACTCCAATAAAAACTTACCGGCAGAATTGTAGTGTGATTTCAATGGCAAAATAGATTAGAACCGCAGCGCCAAACGCTGAATGTTTACCTATGAAGAAGACACAAATTCTATAGACCATCAAAGCAAACATACATATACACATATACATGCACATATATATGTACTTATAGATTAGTCTTCTTATCTATGTGCTAAATATTACCAACTTTTACATACAAATTAATCAAATATACAGAGGTGTGTTAAGAAATTTCACTTAGAATGTTTCGCTGCGGTATAAAAACCAATAATCTGCAACTTCTTGCATTAGTTGTGCGTAGACGTCCTCCTTGGACACGTTTTTTTAACAAGTTTTTTTTGTTTTTTTTTCTACTTAACTGAAGTTTAGTTTACAACGAAGCAGCCTTTCAGAATGTACAGCAGCAAGGAGCTATGCGCGGCGCTCCTGCTCGCAATTTTTTTGGGAATTCAAATTTTTGATTCTCATCAAGCCAAAGCCACACTGAATTCCCAAGAATGGACTGATTATAAGGTAGTGTTGTGAGTGAAAAAATAAAATGAAATAATATTAAGATATTAAAAATCCTTGCTCCAGGCTGAGCTACATTATTTTATAATCTGGAAGTGCAATTTTGATTAAAACTAAAACGGGTCTAAAAAGGACAAAACTATTACAAAAGGACGATTTTATAACAAAAATGGGAGCGAAAATTTGGAAAAAACTACAACCAGAAATTTGTCTTCAAATAGAAAGGCGTAGGAATAATAAGCTAATTGAAACGCTACGAGTCGTGTTTCTAAAAAATATATCCAGCGTCTATATAAAGCCAGAAAATTTAACAAAAAATTGAAAGCGAAATATGTGAATTAAATGAAAGCCTCAAAACTTCCAAGTAATACAGCCCAGCTCTACTAAAATGCCGGTTTTTATAAAGAATGCGCTCGTGTGAATCATTGCCGCAGGAAGTACTGGAACGTTTTAAAAAAAAATTTCTCTCGCAGAAAGCTTTAAGGGGTTAGGGGTAGTCAGAGGCCCGAAAAAATGATGATTTTCAATAATTTTTTTTTTTTTTGTTAGTCAGTTGCTTTATTTTACAAAAATAAAAACATAGCATTAATACGTCATGTTTCGACTTGACTTTAGCAAACTTTCAAAAAAAAAAAATTAATAATTGTAAAAGTTATCGCTGTTTGTGTGGAGCCCGTTTCTTCAGAAGTTCCTTGCGCTGATCATCACAAGTCCTTGGAGCTCATCTAAAATCAATCGGACAAAGAAAATTTGTTTTATTAATAAATAATCTTGTGCCTGATCGAAGCTTTTGTTTGTTTTTTTTTTTCAAAATTATCAATATGGCGGCCTCGGGAAATATTTTTCAGATTTTCGAGAAAAAAACCGACAATTAATTGTTTAAAAAAACCAAAATTTTTGAAAAATAAATCCTTCGATCAGTCACGAGTTTTTTATGTTTTTCAAAAGCAGTATACATTTTATTGAAATCTAGCAAGCGGTGTTTTAGTTACAGTGAACACCAGTTCAAAAAACATAATTTTGAGAAAAATGCATTTAAATTTTTGCTATCGGCTCCGAAGCGCCCGAGCGCCATTTGTTAATTGTTGAATATCTCGAAAAGTATTTGTCGGATTCACTTGAAATTTTCACACAATATTTTTAAGATATTATACTTTAAGCAAATGCAAAAAAAAAATCTAAAATTCTGCCTACCCCTTTTTTTAATTTTTCTAAATAAATACTTCTTAACTCAGCACCTTTGGTTGTTGTTAACCCTGATCCCCAGTTCACATGCTTCGTGTTGAAATCGCCGCCAATAATTAATCTTCCTTTGTGATTGTTGAATAGCTGAGAGTTGTTTGTGGACTTTATATCGTGTCTTGGTGGGCGATATGGAGCAGTTACTGTCAGATCATGGCTACTAAATTTAATTCCAACTGATGTGCGTTGCAAGGCTGGTGTGCTAAATTTTTCTTCTGCATATTGTTCACTCAAGGGATGATTTGAAGAATACACTTTCTAAGCCGGAGCGTTTGTATCCATTCGGACGACATGACCCAGCCAACGTAGCCGCTGGATCTTTATTCGCTGAGCTATGTCTATGTCGTCGTAAAGCTCATACAGCTCATCGTTCTATCGTCTGCGATATTCGCCGTTGCCAACGTGCAAAGGTCCAAAAATCTTATCTTTCTCTCTTTTCTCTCGAACACTCCAAGCGTCGCTTCATCAGATGTTGTCATCGTCCAAGCTTCTGCGCCATACGTTAGGACGTTAGTTAGTTAGTTTTGTTCGTCGAGAGAGGACTTCACTGCTCAGTTGCCTACTTAGTCCAAAGTAGCACTTGTTGGCGAGAGAGATTCTACGTTGGATTTCTAGGCTGACATTGTTATCGGTGTTAATGCTGGTTCCTAAATAAACGAAGTCTTTCACAACCTCGAAATTATAACTGTCAACAGTGACGTGGGTGCCGATACGCGAGTGTGCCGACTGTTTGTTTGAAGACAGGAGGTACTTCGTTTTGTCCTCGTTCACCACCAGACCCATTCGCTTTGACTCTTTATCTAGTTTGGAGAAGGCAGAACTAACAGCGCGGTTGTTAAGGCCAATGATGTCAATTGCCGATTAATTTACTAAAAAAATAGCTACTTGTATTATCAGGGCCGTAGAGAGCATATCCGGGCCCCGGGGGAGATTGCAAATGCGGGCCCTTTCCAATTACGTCTAATTCATATAAATACGTATAATCTCGAGTCCGGGCCCCTCTGAGAACTCCGGGCCCGGGGGAAAAAGTACCCGATTCCCCCCCCTCTCGTCGGGCCTGTGTATTATCTTTAAGTGCCTTTTGTTCATATTGTTGGCGGTGGTCGAAGCTCTAGCAACTTAACTTTTTCTTTTTGTGATGGCGGGTTGGCACCTGGCGATGATTCCCATTTTCTATTCGTATTTGATTTTTTAGATAAATTGTGAACCCATTCAATTTCTTTTTCAAGTTCCTCTATGTCCGCTTCGATAACTTTTTCGCGCTGTTCAACTGAGTATCCCTCCTTGACTATGTTTGCTGAAGTCTTTAGTTTTTTTTGTTTCCTTGTTCACACCTCTCTGCTGGTTCGCTCAGCATCGACCTTCTCCAAATGTTTTTTGGTCGCCTGCGACCTCTGCTCACTTGCGGGTTCCCGTCCAGTGCCATTCTCGTGATGCTATCTGATGGTTTTCTCAATGTGTGTCCTATCCATCGCCACTTTCTGCATCTGATTTTCCATAGGATGGGTTCCTCGCTCGTTAATCTCCACAAAGCGTCGTTACTGATGGTGTTAGGCCAGAATATTCTGCAGATGATGTGGAGGCATTTGTTGATGAAGAATTGCAGCCTCTGTGTGATGGTGTTAGAGGCCAGCCAAGTTTCGCTTCCATACGACAATACGGACTTCGCCTGGAGATTTGCGAACTCCCATACATTATGCATTCGCCCGAATGCCGCCCTTTCTTTGTTTAGCCTGCAGTTGCCACATTTATCTGCTCCACTATCTGCCATGATGATGCAGGCGTTGTAGCAAAAGCTTTCAACGAATCCACCGGGCATCCGTCTACCAATATCTGCTTTGCGTTATTGTGGTTAACTCTCATAGCCTTGGTCTTGGCGATGTTGACCTCCAGTCCGATAGTGCGGGCCAGCGCGACTAGTTTGTCCGACTTCGCTTGCATGTCAGAGAGTTTGTGAGACAGGACGGTCTGTTGAAACTCCATACGATGGTTGTTTTGTGTAGGGTCAGTTGGTTCATGACGTCATCAAGGACGATGGCGAAGAGAAAGGGCGACAGGAGGCAACCTTGCCTTACGCCTGTGTTGGTAGTGGATGGATCGCTGATATCGCCTTTGTGAAGCACAGCCAGTTCGGAGTTCTCATAGTGGGCTTTGATGAGGTGGATTATCTTTACTCCCTTTCTACTCAGTGCCAGCCATATTGCACCTTGTTTGATTGCGTCGAACGCCTTCTTAAAGCCTTCAAACAGCATATAGAGCGGGGAGCACCACTCAACTGACTGTTCTACTAACGGGTTTTCCAATAAAAGGTGTTATATTAATAAAAGATCAATGGTTTCCTTGCTTGTGTGGCACGTAGCGCCATCTTGTCGAAAATAATCGTTGTCCACATCAAAACCATCCAATTCCGGCCATAAAAGATCGTTAATCATCTCACGATAGCGCAATCCATTCCCCGTAACTTTTGCTCCAGCTTCATTTTCGAAAGTAAGGTCCAATGACTCCCGACAATTTTGCTTGCCACCGAGCTAGAAATGAGCCTCATCACTCAAGATGATTTTTCGATGGAATTCCGGATCATGCATTTTAACAACCCAATCAGCAAAGACACGACGTTGTGTTGACTGTGTTAACTGGACTTTATAAGCCTTAAGACCCAAATCTTTATGCAAAATACGGTGTAATGACGTTTGTGGAATGCCTCATTCCAAAGAACGGCGAGGAATGGACAAACCTGGGTTTTCTTCAACATTTCTTCAACGAATTTTTTCACCAATTTCTGTATTGCGGTCCGACAAGGTGCTTCACGATGACAAAAAAATGTTCGAGTTCTACGAACCGTCTCTGCCAAATCTTCACTATTTTTATAGTGGATTTTAATAATTTCAATGCACTGTTAAAGCGTGTATCGTTACATTTTTATTAATGGCGTAGTTTCTACTTGTCAAATATCAAAAAATGACAGCTTCAAAGGTGACGTCTACCGAAAAAGTGGGCTATTCAAAGTAACACCTGTTATTGGAAAACCCTTTATAATCCGATGTGTGTTGGTCAACACAGCTTCGGTGAACGCGAAAACCAGCTAGGTCGTCTCTTCAGGAGCCTTTAGTACCAATTGTCTAAAAAAAATAACATGTCACAAACAGTTACTCTCAAAAATCTGTATGACGCTTGAGTCACCACATACCATTCTAGGGATTTTCCTTCATCGTCGTCCTTAACCATTTTTAACTCTTCTTTGAGTACTGAAGCATATCTCTACTCTTCCTGTTGTGTATGGCTTTGCAAGATAATTGCATTTTATTGCTTAATGTCGCTGTTTGTAACTAAGTAGCGTAAAATTAATTAGAATTAAATTAAAAAGTTACCGAAAGCTTTAGGGAGATGACGAAAAAATGCCGCCATTTTGTAGGTGTAAAACCACCTTAATATAAAAAAAAATGGCGAAAAAAAACGTTGGGGGGAGGTTTTTTATATGTAAAATATGTGTGCAAAATTTCAAAAGGATCGGTTGAGTAGTTTTCAAATGTCACTTTAAAAAAAAAGGTTCGAGAAAACCGCGTTTAAAGTTTGTAACGGACTACGCGCGCAACTGCTGCGTCTCGGCAGATGTTTGAGGCGGCTCGGCTTTATGCTCTATAACTTAAAAAGTTTTGCTCAGATTGATTTTAACACGGTATTTTTGAAATGTTTTACTACAATAACATGCAAAAACAAAATCGATTTTTATCTCTTACCCCCCCTTAAATACCTTATCCCTTATTAGGTTAAAATACTAAATGGATATTTATTAAAATCTTACTTTTTAATATTTTCAGACGAAATACAACAAGACCTACTCGAGTGCCACTACTCCTGAAGCGTATGCGCTTTTCTATTACAACTATAACAAGAAGTTAATTAACTCCCATAATGCGTTAGCGGATCGCGGACAAAGTACTTACCGTTTGGCTATAAATCAATTCACCGACATGCGCCTCATACACTTCAAAGCTTTATTCCCGAAAACCACACAACCGACAACATCGTCTGCGACCACACCACCCGCAGTCCAAGCTGCTGGTACGTCTTTCGATCCCATAACGGATCTTGGCTTAACGGTAGAAGTAGAAGATCAAGGCACAGTTTGCAATAGCGGTTGGGCCTACGCTACAGCCAAGGCTGTTGAAATATTTGCGGCGAATGAAAATGCTGAGGCAACACCAACACCGCTTTCCGCACAGAATTTGATTGATTGCGCTGGATCGGGTATCGGTTGTACGAAACAAGTGTCACAAACCGCTTTTGATTATCTCGTTGAGTACAATCAGTCATTGTATACCAAAGCCGATTATCCCAACAATAATCTATTGAAAGTGCAGGGTATGTGTGTACCGCCAACCACAACCACCGGCACAGCCGTCAATTTGGCCTCATATGCACGTATTACCGATGGCGATGATGCCACTATGTTGAAATATGTTTTCAATGAATTTCCGGTTGTTATCGAATTCGATCCCACCTCTTTCGCTTTTATGCAGTACAGCTCAGGAATTTTCCAACAGCCCCACACGTATGGTGGCTCACACTATATGACAGTTATTGGCTATGGCACAGATACAACTACCAATCTCGATTACTGGTTGGTGCTGAACTCATTTGGCACAACATGGGGCGAGGATGGCTACATACGTATACTACGCGATACGTCCAAACCATTGGCTAAGTCAGCACTATTCCCGACTGCATTGGGAGCATGAAGAGCAGCGAAGAAAGGAGTTGAAATGATTTGGAGTGAAAAGGCTTGAGGAATTTTCTATGACTTTTTATGCTAAAATAATTGTAGAATTTATACACAAATAAAACAAATACATAATTATTATTTTTAAAGCGGTTTTTTTTTATAAAAGAGCATTCATGAGTTCTTCTTTAAATTTGACATGTGCTTTGGACAGTTAAAAGGGGTATTTCATGTAAATAAAAGATGTTGGATTCCGATGTTTTTACGCATTATAATGGTCTCGTTAATAGAACTTGTTAATCGGAGAGTGTTGAATCGCTAAATGACAGATCCAATTATCGTGTCTAATTTTGGAAAACAAAAGAAAAGTATCGGATAGGCTTGAAACTCATTACACTAGAATTTTTAAAGCCACTTATTACGAATTTAATGTCAGTTTTTTACTCAAAATGACGAATCCAATATTCAATACGGTGGAGAATATGGACCAGTTGTGCAGTTTTTCATGTCAAAATAACGCATCTAATATAATTAAACAATTTCAGAAAAATATAAAATCTTATTATATCTAAAGAAAAATGGGGCAATGATACCTCCGCACCAAACTGTCACATACTGAGGATGCATGAGGCTTCACGACGATCACGTGAGTGCTCTCCGATCTCCACATATGGCAGTATTTTTTTTTTTTGAAGTGAAAACTTCTTTAGAATCGTTGGGAGTGATTTGAGAAAAAGTGAAACGAAAAAAGCGACACTCTTGGCTACGAATATTACATATACACGTAGCGACGAACTAAATAACTTTTAGGCCAGCGCCGACAGCATGGCGCGTTAGCCGAGCGGCTAGCAATGTGAGCTTCCGATCCAAAATCCTTGGTTCGAATCACAAGAAAAAAAATTTTTTTATACAGTTATTTTATTTTATTTTATGATATGTTTATGAGGAGCTTTTTTCATGACAGAAATACACTCGGTGTTTTGCCATTGCCTGCTGAGGGGTGAGCGCTATTAGAAAAATAGTTTTTCTTAATTTTGGTGTTTTCACCGAGATTCGAACTGACGTTCTCTCTGTGAATTCTGAATAGTAGTCACGCACCAACCCATTCGGCTACGGCGTTTGTTTAATTTTACTGATGCAAAAATGAGGAAAAATATATGAATAAAGTTTGCTTACTGTTTACACATTTTCCAAAGGTGACGGAGAACCAAAAAAAAAGTCGATTTTCTAACAAATACGAGTGCATATGTGTAATTGTGTTAGAGTTTCGGTCACGCCCCAGCAAAACCTGCGTGCATATGTGTTTGTAACATTCAAAAAAATGTAATTGTGTTAGAGTTTCGGTCACGCAGGTTTTGCTGGGGACGCTCATAATAGCAACCGCGTGTGTATTTTTATATTCGTAAATATTTTCATTTTTATATATTTACCGCAATTATGCCGAAAAATAATGCAGAAAAGTGTCGTGAATATCGACAGAAAAAAAATCAATAAATAGCATCACGGAATTCATTCACGAAAATTTAATAAAGTATACACCAGAAGTATCGCGGATACTTAGAAAAGATTACAATAAGGTTCCAATGATTTTAAGTGGCGATTTTAGCGTAAATTTTGCATTGGACACAGCGGTTCCTTTAATTGACTTTCTCAATACAACATTCAATTTAAAAATGTGTCACAATCGCACTGAATCGACAACACGATCAAAAACAACAATTGACGCGGTATTTCAAAGATATGTTGACAACATCGAAACCAAAGCATTTGTATCATATTTTAGCTATCATAAGCCACTCGTATCATTTGTTGAAATTGAAAACATTGAGGATGAATAATAATAAAATGAAGAAAATAAAATATGAACTTTAGAGCAATATTATAATGAACCTATAATTATCCCGCTCCTAATGCTGCTTTCGTCTCATTCTCTCTCAGTTTGTTTTACGGAAGGTTTCACTTCTATCGCGTCTAACCGTTAGACTGGTGTTTTTTTTTTTTTTTTGGTGAGTGAGGTAGAATTTAAAATGCCTCCGCACTTACAGAGTCCGTTATCTACTTCGTCGTGTGTGCCCAAAACACGTTCAGCTTCATGCTATAGGCTCGTCTTTTTATATCTCTGTCTGTGAGGATACACTTTGTTATACTGCGTCGAGGTCTGTCTTTTTTCAACGTAATACTCTTCAACGTATCTTTTAACCGTATGGCAGTTATCCTCGCGTTCAACCTTCACGCCGCTCACATTGGTTGGCGTATTGTCGCCAATCCCCTCCCTCAGGGAAGTTCTTTCAACGAGCCATCTGCCGCAATTAAAGAACGCGTGGTCGGCATCATCGCTCGGTGCTTCACAGTTTGTGCACCTGGGGTCACTTACCTTACCCTTGCGGTGTAGGTATTTCCGGAAGTATCCATGGCCCGAGAGGAACTGAGTCATGAAATAGCCCACTTCCCCGAAGTTCCTTAGAACCCACTTACCTATTCTAGGAATGAGCTTCGCCGTTCATCTGCCACTCGATTCAGTGTCACATCGGCTTTTCCACCTCTGCATCTCCGTTCCGTGGCATTAGTGATTGCTCGTTTTTTGATGGTTTCCCACGCAGTTTTGCTTATTATCATAGCCCCTGAGATGAAAATGCGCTTCATCTAAAAATATTCTTTTCGGTAAACTGACTACTTAGACTACACAAAATTGATTTTGAAAATAAATTTACAATATTTCCCAACGTTGTCCAACACGATACTATCCACATAACAAATATATTAAACAAAACCCACTACATGAATCACCCTGTATTTATGCGTAATATATATATTCAATATTCTTATTAAATTCTTATAACTCTTAGGGCTAAATAGGAAAAGTATCTTTAATCATTTTCCTTGCTTCAAAATTTCTGGAGGATTGAGTTCTATTTCTTATGAGCAAAATTTTAAATATTTCAATAACTGATACCTCGTAACCGTTTGGTTTCTTTGGACTAAGCGATTCAAGAGGAAAGAGGTGTCGACTGCATTCTTATGAATTGTGGCACAACGATTGGAGTTCTGGGCACAGGGAGTTCTGTAAAAGGTTGTCAAAAAATTGTGTTAGTACCGAAAGTAGATCTGATAGCTGGAGTCTAAGAAAGTATGCCGTTAGCTTTCCTATAAAGGAGCTATGAAGATCCAGCCACTCTCTAGCGGAGTTCAATAAGGAATTTCACACCGACGAAGGCTGAAAATGGCGCTTGACCGGGATAGCATTTGAACCATTATTTGCCTTCTCTCCCTCAATAGAGCGCGGCAATCACAGAGGGAATGGGAAATCGTTTCCTTTTTCATCGGTTGTTTATAACTGTGACAGCCTTACATAATCTCCGGTAGATTCGAAGTAGAAGAATAGAAATCCCTCCAGCTCTCTTTCTTGGCGGCCCTAGTTGGCTTCTTGTACTCTCTCCGTACAATTTCCAATTACCTGTTGAGTAGCTGAGATTAAAATTTGGTCTGGCTTCTTCGCTTAACTTTGAGAGCACATTGTACTAACCGAATGGATAGGATTTATTACTATATTTAATTGGACACAACGTTTTGCAGACCCCACTAAATGTCTTCTCGAATGTTATAACCCGACTCTCAATGTTTTCTGTGAGTGTGATTGAATGGATTCGAATCCTTCCTATCCTGTTTCCTACTACAGGATCGTTTCCAATTTATTCTAAGTGGATTACGATACGGTAAATATGGATCTATCTCCAGATTCAGGTGATATAGGATCCAGATCCATGGTTCGAAAAAAACTTTTTGCTTGAGACCCTCCAATTTTTTACCCTCACTGAAGTATTTTCAGACAGTAATGTTACGTATAGTACTTCCACCCGTTCTCTAAAGCACTCCGTGCTTAAACAGGTGAAATTCGGAGTATTAACCCCGTTGCATACTGTTAGGCTAGTATTAATAATAAATTCATATAAGGACTCACCTTGTTCTTATGTGTCGGTACTTCCCCATAAGGTGTGGCTGGTGTTGGCTCACATCCTAGTAGTAGGATAGTTTTTTTTGCTATCTATCACGAGCCTACAAGGGCCTACGAGCCTCGTCAGGCGGTGCTGGTTGATCATGTGCTACATGGACGGAGGCAAATTTGATTCTGACGCCGTCATCAGCTTACATTTCAATGACCGCCTCATCCGATGAGCTATAGGATGGGATTACAAATATGTTTAGATGTTGCTTTACTACAATACATGCCGATTACCCTGGGACCGCTTACAATACAAGTTGTAGTTTTTAAGAGTGAAACCGCTTACCTCAGTGCTCCGCACTCTGGGTTTTTGTATCAATGCGATGTCTATGTCCTCCTCCGATAGGAGAACGGTTAAGTTAGAGTGCTGCATAATTTCGAAAAGTGGTCAAAATTTTGTAATTTAATTCTTTTTTGTTCAGAAAAAGTAGTTTTCAATTGTCACGAAGTAGGAACCAATATTGTTTTTTGTTTTTTTTTTATTTTGGTAAATATATTTTTGTACGATTTTTTTAAACACGAGCTGTGTAGTATGATATAACATGATCGGAAATTCCCTATGATCCAAAAGTACCGGGAATGTTTAATTTAAACGAACCGCGCCCATGGGAACCGGTCCATATTTTTTTCTTATGTTGGTAGGACCAAAGCCGTAGAGAGCATATCCGGGCCCGGGGGAAAATTCCGGGCCCCGGGGGAAAGTTGCAAATGCGGGCCCTTTCCAATAATGTCTAATTCATATAAATACGTATAATCTCGAGTCCGGGCCCCTCTGAGAACTCCGGGCCCGGGGGAAAAAATACCCGACCCCCACCCCCCCCCCCTCTCGTCGGGCCTGGGTAGGACTGTCACACTTTAGCGTCCTCAAGCATTTGAGAGATGCTGTACGTCGCAAACGGCCGGAAATATGGGCAAACAGTTCTAGAATTTGCACGATGATAATGCACCATCGCACCGAGCCCAAATTGTGCTGGATTATTTGACCAAACACCAAGTAAATACTATCGTGTAAGCGCCGTATTCACCTGATATGGCCCCGTGCGACTTCTTTTTGTTTCCCAAGTAGAAGTTACCACTTCGTTAAAGGAGATTTCAGTCGATGTTTTATTTAAACATTTCCGGTACATTCTGGTCATAGGGTATGCCCGTTTTTATCGCAGGCAAATTTAATTAAATGCATATTTTGTTTCTGTATTTAATTTATTTATTGATTTCTTCTACAAGCGGAGCTTTACAGACTTATTTACTAAAAAATAACAATTTCTTCAGAATCACTTAACAAAATATTGATAAACTTATCAACAATATTATTTTCTCCATTATTTTCATTGAGTTAATTTTATTTAATTTTCCGCTTCTTGCACATGAGAATTTAATTTTCAACAAATTGTTTATAGGTATTGCATTTTTCGCTTGGAGATGAACAATTACTGTATTGCTATGTGTTTCTCATATTTTCGTAATAAAATTCAAGCAGCGCAAAGGCCACTGTTTGGAAAACAAACAAAAATGCTAACTATAAAAATCTTACACAGAAGGGAAAGTGGGAGCAGTTTTGATGAAAGGTTTTGTTCGCACAATCAATAAAACAATAACAAAATAATTGATTTTTTTTTTGCAAGGAAGTCGTTGTATTTAGAAAGAAAATCAGTTAAAAAAATATATGTAAGTATGTATACCAATTATATCAGAAAACAATTGCATTTAGAACAAATGATTTTTATAAATGTATCAATTTACGAATATATGTATGTATGTATCTAACGTGTCATTATTAGCGTTAATAGCCATTATTACATTTTTTTATTAAACAGTTTGATTTTGGCAGCATCTGTTGCTTCCTTTAACTGGATACACCACAAATTATGCTGCGCGCTGCTACAATTAAATTTGTTTTTTATACAATAATGCTTCGTGTATGTTTTTTTAGTTGCTATTTTGAAAAAATAAATACTGTTTTCAAGCAAAAACTTTTAAAAATGCTGCATTCGTTTGCATATTAATAATAAACTTAGATATTCTATAACCGAAAATGTCTACTTTACTAAATAAAACTTTTTTTTTTAATAAATATTTTGTATTCCTTTTATTTGTTTTTGTTTTTATTTTTATATCCTTGCCTAAATTTTGATTGAAGCAAAAGCTTGTGATATGCTGCTTGCTACATGTAAAACACGGACACATTTTTGTGGAACACAAATCTTTATTTGATTAAATATTGAAGACATGTAAAAAATAAGTACTTGGTTTAGTGAACGAAAACATAAATAAATACGTTTTATTTTTTATTTTATTTTTTGCCACGCAACCACCATGCCTAACCGCCATGTTTGATGTGCTGATCAAAAGCGCTTAATTTCGATGCCGAAGCACGATCACAATATGCTCAGATTATATGCGTCACAGGGTTATTCGTATGATTAACTTTTTCGTGGTATTTCTTAAACTTTCAGTAAATAAATGAGGCTTAGTTAAATTAGGTCAACTATCGACGAAATTTTAACACATTCTTTTTGTAAGAAGGAAAAAAAAATTCCAAAATATTTTCAAAAGTTTAAATTTCATAATTATTTAATTAATTTTTTTTTTTTTTAATAAAAAATCAGCCGGACTTGAATTCGATCTCACAGCAAGAATGATGTAATTACGTAAAGGCAAATAAATAATAATGTTTTTAACAAAACTAAAATTAACGGTTGATTAATACTTTTTCGGATGTTCCTTATTATTTACGACACTTATTATGTGCTTCGGCATTGATCCAACAAAGTTTTTTTATAGTCAGAAAAATTTTTGTTTTATTTAGCTTCCAATGCCATTAACTTAATAATATACGCATATTTTTGTATCTCTCGATTTTCAATAGAATGCAAGTTCAAAAGCTCTGATGAGTTTTGCACTTAAGTGCATACGAGCCAATTGAATGCACCAAATTTGTCAACCGCTGCTCTGTGTTTCGCAACGTAATCTTGGTAAAAGCGAAAGTTTTCAGCAATTTTTGAATTTGAGGCACTTTCACACAGGTTTTTTAATTAAAATTTTGAAACATACATCAATTATTACTTTCACTGAAGTCAAATCTCCATTTTCAGAAAATTATTTTACATGCGCCCCACTCTAATTAACAGGGATACGAGAATTCTACGGTTGTTGCCCTGTATTTGGCATACTGTCGTCTTATTGAAGTGAAATTTGAAGTTCGCATGTGTGCTAGATAATTGCGGTACAACAGAAACTTTTAAGCCCAGGTAAATTATCGTCTGTAAATTGTACCCGCTGCCCTTGAACCTTCACTGCTAGCGCCGAAGCTTAGCTCGCGGGCTTATGGGCTGTGTATTCATTATGAGTAACTTTTTTCAGAAGAAACTTTACCACAGCATGCGCCAAACTATGCGCTTTTAGTTTGGTTTAAATACTTTTTAATTTACTTTATACTCAAATTTACTCAATTCACACACGCCTGCAATTTTCGCCTCACTTTCTTTATGCTACTACTTTCGCTAAACTTTCGTTAACTAACCCATTTTAATCCATCTCTGGCAGCATTTATGCAGTCAACTTGCATTTCTTATTTCCAACGGCTCATTTCTATGTAGCATTTTCTCTATTTATGACAAAAGAAAACTTTAGCATCCACGATTTATAACTTATTAGCACAAATTTGAATTTGGTAATAACGAAATACACGTTTCGTATGCACATATCCTCCAACAACAACGATGCAGCGCAAGTTGTCTGCGAATAAGAACGACAGCGCTCATTCAAGGAAAAAAAAAGGAGTTTGCCGAAGCACGCGTTTACCACACGAACAGCTTGTTGGCGCTGCCGTCTTTGCTGAATTACGGTGGTTGCCCTGTTGCTCTTGTAAAAGTTTCTTTCTTCAATTATAATATATTTTTAATAAATATTCATTGTTTTATGCATTCTTTGGTACTGCAACTTTTGTGTGGCACGAATGTTGGTAGGTAAGTATGCATGTTTGCATGGTAAAGGGTGTTAACACAATATATAATATTTTGTATGTAGATCCTTGGCTCGCCATAAAATTTTCCTAAACTTCTTGCATTCTCTTCAAGTTTGCATTACTAACTCGATTTACCTCTTTTACTACTGCAATCGCTTTAATTATTTAAATAAATAAATTGTATTAATTTATCTAAATGTAAGAATTTAATTTATAGTTCTGCTTTAGAGTGTTTTTTTTTTTTTGTTGTTTTCTTCTAAATAATTATTTTTTTTCTTTGCTTGCGTTTCGCGCGCTTTCACTTTTTTAAGCGCTTCTGCTGTGTTTTTGCTTACTTTTTGTTTGCTGTACGCCTTTAATTAGTTAATGATTTTGGTTTTCTATTACATATTTAAATAATTATTATTTATGCTTAATAATTTCTTATATTTTTACGTTTTGCTTTATATTTTTTCTTATTTAAATAAAGTTTTTTTACTTTTTGTTTTCTTCTTACTTCTCTTCTGTTTTGTTTGTCGGCTAGTGTTTGTTGTTTCTTGAAGTTTTTTGTTTTTTGTTTTTTTTTTTTTGTTTTGTTTTTATTATCATTTCGTTTATTGATTTAAATTTAGTTTAATTTTTAAAATTAGATAGTATATCTACATAAATTTCAAATTTATTAAATATATTAATATTTTCGTTTTGTTTTTAATTTTATTCATTTTTTTTTTGTTTAGCTTCTTGTTTTTCATTTTTTCATTTTGTGTGTGTTTACTTTAATTTCAATTTCATCATTGATTTATTAAGTGGTTTTCAGTGTTTAACTAATTATTGAATTAAACATACTTTTATAGGTGTGTGTGTATATATATATACATATATAGTTGGTATGCATGTATATAGTGGTAAACACATGTACTTAGAATATTTGAATTTAACACATCTTCTATACGGCTATGAATCGGGTGTAACGATGTTTGGTTTAAAATTTTTCACCTTTGCACAAATAAAATTCATATAATCTGTAGTAGCGGTTGCCCACCAATTTCACCATTTTCACCATTCGGTATTTTATTATTTATTTTTATGGGAATAATTCATATTTCCTTCTTAATCATAGTTCAAATGTGTTTATGAGTGTCTGACAGTATTTAATAAAATTTTGAAGTGATTTAGGTGTGTTTAGTATGTATTAGAACGCGTGAATCGTGTGATTATGTGTAAAGGCGTGTTTAGTAGCTTAAACGCTTATAAAAAGACCTCCGTTAATTAAGTGTTTTAACACATATATGTAAATATTTTCTTTATAATCAATACCTATTATTTTTCTCAAGCCCTTAACGCATTTCCTTTATTTGTTCGTTTGTATTTCATATAACGCCTACATACAAAAAATCTTAGAGTTTTAATTGTATGCATTCAAGCACATATTTTATTTGATGCTGTTTTACAATTCCGACAGGGTTATATTAATGATAGTGGCAACAAAAATTGGAAAACCCCCCAAAAAATTTAAACACTACAGGATTTCTTTGCAATTTCCACAGCGATTATAAAAAAAAATTTTATGTAAAAAACATTGACGGAATTTTGAGCCAATATTATAAGTATATTAACTAGAAATTTAATATTTTTCGCCAATACCTACATATTTACTCAGCAATTTGCTAGCAACTTGGTACAACAGTTGATAATTTTACTTACATTTTATTTTTGTAAACTCTATAAGCTGTCAGTTAAAAGCCTTCGAAATGTTGGCCTCGACAATTTCAACGGCAAAAGTTAAAATGGTAAACAACTGTTGTAAAATTACTTTTGTTAGGTTAACGCGACTATGAAAAAAAGTTTGTTAGCGACAATATGGCAGCTTTTGCCGAGTATGACATTCAAAGCTTAACCAAACTAACGAGTTCGATGGGCATACGGTTGCATTCATGTATTTTGAATTCGAATTTAATTAAACCACTAAATACGGCAACACAACCGCAACCAACTTCGCGTAGGAGATAAATTATTTGGTTGCAGGAAAAAAAGATTTGTAGAGTGTGCGTGCATTGGCTGCATATTTAAATGCAGTGACTAATTTCTGAGCACACGTAAAGGTTTGGAATAGCAGGCACACACAAAAATTAAACGGAAAGCTTGAAAGTAGCACATTTTAGTCAGTTTATCTAACGAACATCAAATCGCATGAGTTTGCGAGAAGACACGTGCAAGATTTAATATAGGTAAATTAATTTAAATAAAATGAAAAAAATTATGAGCGCAAACTAAAGCATGATATGCGAACATTTTTAAATTAAAAATAATTCATCAATATTTAATGTATAATTTAAAATAAATTAAGAGAAATAAAAAGAAGAAAAGTATACAAATTAAGAATGCAAATTAAGGTAAGTGAAATTATAAGTCATTAGGCGTTCGTTTTTAATAAAAAATATTAAAAATAATTAGTCAACACACTTATTTAAGAAATCTTTGCACAAATTAGAGCTAAGTGAAAAATTAATTTTAAAATAAAATAAATCATTTTGCTTGGTATTGTTTCTACGATACTGTGGGGCGAAAATCAACAAAAATGTGATTAAAGTAACACGAAATAAGACAAATCAAATGAAATAGTAAATTAAAATGCGTGTAAATCATTTTTAAGCTGAGGAAATTCGTTTAAATTCTTTGACATTATTTAAATTGAATTTATGTATTTTATTTTATTTGTGGAATGGTGAATTAAAAAATTCAAAATGAAATCAAATGTCAAATGTAATTTAATAGGTTAAATATAAATTATGAAAAAATAATGAAAAAATAAAAAAGAATTAAAAAATTCAAAATGAAATCAAATGTCAAATGTAATTTAATAGGTTAAATATAAATTATGAAAAAATAATGAAATTATTTATTTAGAGGCAGGCTAATCACCTACCCTGTCCAAAATCAAAATAGATTAACGAAACCAACGCCAGACTGAGTCTTGACGAGGCCATATGCTCCCGAGTGGAGTGAACAAGGAAAAAAAGAAAAACAAAACAAATCAGTTTTGTAATCCCTTGATCACGAGAATGGCACTAAACTGAAACCCGCAATCAAGCAGAGGTTGCGGTCGGTCAACGATCACTTGGTGAAGGTCGATGTTGCGCGAACTAGCAGATGCCGACATCACATAGGACGGCGCGAAAACAACAGCCCAGAACTGTGTACGATGTAAGAGGCTTGTCGAGGCCCTATGCCCTCGAGCGGAGTGAACAAGGATATAAAAAAATGTAATCTCTTATCACATAGAAGTACATATACAGCGTTTTTCAATAGGTGCGCTTCAACTTTTTTCCGATAGGGAGGGCGAACGACGCAATATTTTTTATTTTTCGCTTGTCATTTGTAAACTTCATTAGTATACATTTCATCATGGAACGCTACACACTTGAGCAACGATTGCAAATTGTGCAAATTTTTTATGAAAATAATCGTTCTGTTGCTGTTACTTTAAGAGCATTACGGCCATTTTATGGTCCATTTAACAAGCCGTCCCGTTTTGGGGTTATGTGAAGTCATTGGTCTACAGTAACAAGCCGGCGACGATTTGTGAGCTCAGAGCCAATATTGAACGGGAAATTGCTGGAATTTCGGCCGATTTATGCAAAAGAGTGGTCGAAAATTGGGTTCAACGATTGGACTTCGTAAAACGTGCTCGCGGAGGTCATGCAAAAGAAATCGAATTTCATACTTAAATGTATATGTTCAAACTCGATAATAAAAAAAAAATTAGTTAAAAAAGTCAAACCGTTTGTGTTTTATTCAAAAAAAGTTGAAGCGCTCTTACTGAAAAACGCTTTATAAAGTGCAAAAAGGCATGCAATATTTCGTAATCATTTAAACAATGCGACGGTAAAGTGGGCATGTGCTTGCAAAATGTATGCAAATAAAATTGTATTAACAATTACTACTAAGCTTAAAATAATAAAAGCTCATTTATTATAAAATTAAATACGCCTACATGAATTTTGATATAAAAAAAACAGTCATGTGTAAAGAATATGCAATGGAGAAACAATTTAAACTAATAATACCTGCTGAGCTTAAAATAATAAAAGCTTTGGTCAAATATAGTAAAAAGATACAGTTACGTGTAAATAATATGAAATTGAAGAACAATTTAAAGATTTAAAAAACTAATAATATCTGCTGAGCTTTAAATAATAAAAGCTTACTTCTATAATTTGGTCAAATATAGTAAAAAGATACAGTTACGTGTAAATAATATGCAATTGAAAAACAATTTAAAGATTTAAGAAACTTATAATACCTACTGAGCTTAAAATAATAAAAGCTCATTTCGATAATTTGATCAAATATAGTAAAAATACAGTTATGTGTAAATAATATGCAATTGAAAAAAATTTTAAGATTTAAAAAACTAATAATATCTGCTGAGCTTAAAATAATAAAAGCTTACGTTTATAATTTGCTGAAATATATAGTAAATATTTGTAGAAATTTAAAAATATATATAAATAATGTCAAAACCATTGTAAGCTGTACGCAGTTAATAAATTCGGGACTACATAATTATCACACATCTGTTTGAAAATCACTGAATTTCTTAAATAAGAAAATGAAAAATACTGAAACTATTTAAAGTTATACAATTTGCACTTATAGTAAATTTGCACAAAGAAGTGGAATTCATACATTAAATTTATGTTTGTAACACAGTTAGTTTTGTAGAGAATATTGCTTTTTGCCTTGCGATTTGTTGGGTGTAGTCAAATATTTTTGAGATAGGCAAAAAATTTATTTTAATACTTCACAACCCAAATATTCGCCAATTCAAAGTATTTTTTTATTTTTTATATTTTTATTATTTCTAAGCGGGAATGCATGTGGAACTTATGCATAAATTATGAATCATTAAAAGTTACTGAAAATAAGAAAAAAAAAATAAATGTACACTACTACTTTAAAATATCACCAATATGTACACGTATGCCTGTAGACACATACGCATCTATTCGAGGGTGTACACCGATATACTGAATTTCAAATACTTTGGATTCCTTGCTGAGCGCGTTCAGGAAAAATAACGATGTGGACGTTTTTGTGGTTGACAGCAAATTAGAGTATTTATGCTGCGCTTGTGGATATGTGAAAGAAAAGCAGTAGAATTTACTTTCACACTTCTTTAACTATGCGCTATAAATATAATTTTATTATTTATTTATACGTTTTTATTTAGGAAGAATTTGAAATTTTTGTTTTTTGTATTGTTGCAAATTTCTTATTCCATTAATTTGAGTTTAGTTTTTTTCGATGAGTTTACTTGAAATATTTTATGCACAGCATTGCTTATTTGCTGTTTACAATTTGGGTGTTTTGTTTTGTTTTGTGTTTTGTTCTGTTATTAATCTTACTTTAACTAAGTTGACTTTGTTGTTTTTTATTTTTTTTTAATGGAAATTATTAATGGGTTTATGATTTTTTTTTCCTCTTTTATTTAAAGTGGTACAGATTAACTAAATTTTTTATATACTTGTTTGCCTTTTGACTGCTCGTTTGTGGACAAAAGTACGGATTCATGCATGTGAAAGTTGAGTATGTAAGTATGTATGTATGTATATGTAACTACTTATATGTGAATGTACATAGTTTAATATGTAGGTAAGTCAGCTGAGTTTTAATTTTTCCTTTTTCTTTATTAATGTGTATGTGTGTGTGTATTTCGGTTTTTTTTTTTCTTCTGTATTGAGCGTATTTTTATGTGTTTAAACTAATTGTAACTTTATAATTTGTTTGTATGCGTTGTATTTGCGATGAATTCTAGTATTGTTTATTTTACGTAGTTATTTCCTTTATTTCCTTTAATTCATTTAATTATTTTTCATTAATTTACAAATTTCTATGCGCACTAGCGCTCACACCTTTCACTTGCCATTCACTACTTTGCTTTACTTCACTAAGATCAGCCTGTTGCTGAGACATTTTCGTGCTTAACTCGATCACCTACCATCACCTAGCATTTGGTGTTCAATACTGCTTTCACATACGCGTACACTGTACATGAATATGTTTAAATTTTCCAAAAATTATAAGTACTTAAATTTTTATTTTTTATTTGGCGGCCCTGCCAGGTTAGCGTTGAACTTAGTTATTACCTACTATTTTCACGTATATTTAAAAGAGTTGCATTGCTTTGGGAGTTACTTTCAATATAAAGTGCTTTAAAGATGGCGGTTGTGGGTGTGTGTGTGTGTGTTGGTATAGCTTGTAGTGTCAATTTCTAAAAGTTAGAATATACAACAGAAGTTGGCAGCTATTATATAACTTCATCGTGATGGAGTTGTTTAGAAAAAAAGTATTCATACATACATATATACTATTCCATTCCCTACACAAGAAATTTTAATCCCTACACTTATACAACCACAGTGCGCTACTATTTCGTAAAAATATTGACGTATGCAAGCAAAAAGTTGTGCCTGCCGAAGCGCAATTTTTCAATTTTTCACTTCGAAATTTAAATATACTTATACATACATACGTATTTCGTCAGCACAGCATTGTTGTTATTATCTGTGATTTCTAGTGTTTTGCTAAACTGGCAGCTCGCATATGTAACTATATAGTGGCTTCATGCACTTGTAGATGGATTTAGAACTAGAGTACACATACATACATATATACATCGTGAAATTATTATTAAAATTTATGTACGAGTATTTCATTGCAAGACATATGACGGCAGTACTTTTTTCTTTTTCTTGACGTTTTTGTTTTTGTTTTTGTTTTAATTATGTTTTCCTAACGTCTTAGATGTCACATTTAATAAGTAAATTAACTCTATATATATGCATACATATGTATATATATGTAAGCGCATGCTAATTATCATCCACATATATGCACACGCACATAACAACGCGCGTGGTTGATCGCAAGCTTGGTAAGCTTTGTGATATAACCTATAAGAAGGAGAAATTTATTAATTGACGGAGAAAAATTAATTATTTATTTTACTTTAAGGGGTTAGGTGTAGTCAGAATTTCCAGAAAACTAGATTTTTTTTGCATTTTCTTAAAGTATAATATCTTAAAAATATTCTGTGAAAATTTGAAGTGAGTCTGACAAATACTTTTCGAGTTATTCAACAATTAACAAAGAGCGGTCGGGCGCATCGTATACTGAAAAAATGGATGCTGCACGTATGAAAGTGGCAGATAAGCGCGCTAATCATAACACTCGAGTAGGTAGAATGCTAAGTAGGCAACAGCAAATCGATATATTGAAATAATTGGTATAATTCTACAAAACTTTAAATGCGTTTTTCTCAAAACTGTGTTTTTTGAACTGGTGATCACTGCAACTTAAGGGGACAGATACCTGTAAAATTCCAAAAAAAAATTTTTTTCATAAAATGTTAACATAATCCTTTAAGAATATGTCAAAAAAATTTTAGAACGTAAATTTAAGTATTTCTTATATTGTAGATCGTCAACCGTGACGTCTCTATTCTTTGCGTTTGAGCGCTGGGAGAGGTATAGTTACGTTGCCGACTTTAGGTGCGTTTTTCTCAAAACTATATTTTTCAAATTGGCGTACACGATAACTCGAAAATTTATTGACCGAACTCGCTGAAATCACACATCTTTTTTATAATATTACTTTCTATGTAAATTTACAATTTCGAAAATTTTTCGAAAAAATAAATTTTTCGAAGCAAAAATAGTAGCAAAATTCGCCCCAAAATTATTATTTTTTTTTTGAATAATTTAATTCCGCGCATTCCCCCCGCGCATTCCCCCCCCCCCCCCCCATTTGTTTTTAATTCATATAGAAATTATGACATTAATAAACAAAAAAAAATTGGTTTTTTGTATTCAGATCACTGAAGCCGATGTCACAATGCCCGCCGATTGAGAAGTCCCGCTGCGACCTTTCTGGAAGAATTGAGTGTACATCCGCCATTTTAAATGACTAAAATAAAAAAAAAATGTATATATTATTTTAATGTATAAATAAACTGTATGCCAGTTTTGGAAAAAAAATTTTTACTTCTTCATTTTAAATAATTTTAATGAAAATCAGGGAAAATAGGGCCGTTTACAAGTATTTGTCCACTCGAAGGATTTTGTTTTTCAAAAATTTCGTTTTTTTTAACAATTAATTGTCGCTTTTTTCTGGAAAATCTGAAAAATATTTCCTGAGGCCGCCATATTGTTAATTTTGAAAAAAAGCTTCGATCAGGCAGAAGATTATTTATTAATAAAACTAATTTTCTTTGCCTGATTGATTTTAGATGAATCTCCAAGGACTTATGATGATCACCGCAAGGGACTTCTGGAGAAGCGGGCTCCACACAAACAGCGATAGCTTTTACAATTATTATTTTTTTTTTTCTTTTAGTTTTGCTACAGTCAAGTCGAGACATGATGTATTAATGCTATGTTTTTATTTTTGTAAAATAAAGCAATTGACTAACAAAAAAAAATTATTGAAAATCATCATTTTTCAGGCCTCTGACTACCCCTAACCCTATAATGCATACCTGCCTGTTGCCAGCCAATTTTTTGCAGTCCTTTGTGAATTGCTATGTATTTTGATGGACCAAGCATTATTTCAGTTGTTTTTGCCTATGTAATCATTTACTGTCAGCAAGCCGGCGCAATTGCAAAGCAAAAAATTTTAAATACTGCTTGCTGGCTGTTGGTAATACCAGCGCATAATCTATTAATTCTTTAAACTAATCTTTTTTCACTTATGCGAATGTTATTGTTTCGGTTGTGGATGGAATTATGAAATAACCAAAAACCTTTGTTTTGTATTTGTTCCCCCTTCTTTTAATATTTGTTGTTTGTGTTATGCAGTATAGTTATTGTTGTTGATTTCACTCCAATAAGCCAAACTAAAAGTTAACAAATGAACTTATTTTCAGCAACTTTAGCAAAATCATTGTAAATCCGGCATATGTAGCTCTTTCATGTGTCGCTCCACTTAAATTTACCAATTAAACGCTGTCTCAGCTCTCCTTAAAACAACATTCTCTTCTCCTCCATGCAGGCTGCTCTTCAATGCTTCCAGTTTCCCCCACCCTCACGGTATCTCCAATATGCTACTGTTTAATTTTAGTCAGCAGCTGCTGGTTTTAAGCCATTCTTTGTTTTTTTTTTTTTTCTCCAACCTTTACTTGTATTTTGTTGTTTGTGTTTGTTTTTCCGCACTATCTTCTATTCCACTGTATGGTTTTTGTGATGACAATTCAAATCCAAATTGAAAAATAAATCTCTCGCCTTAATTTCCGTAATACACATATACACATATGTATGTTCTTATTTTATATATATACGAGTATATGTATGTATGTGTCTAAGTTTTTGTATATCTCGTATTTATGAATTTTGCACAGCGCCAAAAGTATTGATATTGAAATGACACGAAAATGTAGTGAACCAAACAAAGAACGCAGCTAATGTGTAGGGTAGTGCCGATATTATGGGATGGTTGTTGCTCTGATACAATGTGGAGGCGGCATGATTGCAGAGTTCGGATGTGCACGCACAGTAGATGGCTTGCACGTCATGTGTGCCGGAGCGTTTCAAGCAAGCGCCATCATCGGTACGCTCATCGGGTATGTAGCCGCAGCCGCGTACAACGCGCACTTTGCCATAGACTGGAAATGGATGCAATAAAGAAAGAGAGAGAGAGAGAGAGAGAGCGAGTGTGATAAAGAGACAGAGCGAGATAAGGAGAGAAAAAGAAAGGTTCAACCGATAATATTTACGCTTCTTGTACGAATGATACTCACCCTTTTGTGTGGTCTTGCGGCACAGTACTGGTTTGGTGTATTTGTCCTTGAGATGTTCTAGCGGTTCTTGCTGAGTGCAATTGACCTTGCCGAGCGTATATGGTTCGAATGGATCACCACAATTGGGATCGTAGGCGCTATTGCAGTCGTAACACATCAGCGCAGTAGTTGCTGGAAAGGAAAGAAATATTACAGTGGTTTAAGTATTTGAGCAAGATTTTTGAAGTAAAGAATTGACATTTTTTTTATAATTGGCTGTAATGTTAGATGAAATAAAAAGTTCTGAGCGTTTTGAGGTTTATCTATTTAGTGAGCCATAACTCATGGATTATAAGCGTATTCGGTTTAATTCTATTACGCGAAAGTTTGGCGATAATCTAACAGAAACACTCAAAATCCCACTAAAATCATTAATTTGTTCAACCTAAAACCTTGCAACTCCTCCGCTCTTCAATAAAATTACGAGCGGTTCAATAAGTATCCGTGTTTGATGGCAAGGGGCGCCATCTCTCAAACGACGGCAAAACAAATTTCAGACTGATTAATAGGTTAGTTTGAATTTGGCAGCTACTCGAGCAAGACTTGTTTCGTGATTTTCTCTAATATGGAATACGTTTGTTAATTCGACTTTTGTTTTTGGATGGGAAAAAATACGAGGAGATAAAAGAAAAGTTAGATGCTGCCTAAGGGGACGATTTGCCATCTATGACCGCAGTTAATTATTGGTTCAACGAATTTAAACGTTGGCGAACCTCTGTTTTTGATAAGGAGTCGCTAGGACGCCGGGCAGACGTGGTTACCGAGGAAATCATTCAAAAAGTCCACGACATGATTCTCGCTGATCAACGAATGAAAATGCGCGAAGTAACAAAGGCCATAGGCGTGTCGACCAGAACGGCAATTAATACTTTGCATGATTAGTTGACGATGAAAGAAATGCCGGCCTGATGGGTGCTGCGATTGTTCACAAGCAACAACAAGCGGATACGGCTGTTAACTTCGAAGCAGTGTTTGGAGAAATGTAAGCGAGATCCGAAAGAATTTTTTCTCCGAATTGTCCCCGTTGATGAAACCTGGATTCGTCATTACACACCCGAAATTAAGCAACAATCAAAACAATGAATTTCTCCCGGTGACTCCAAAGAAAAGCGAAGACAATCCCATCAGCCGCAAAGGTCATAGCGACGATTTTTTGGGATGCGAACGGCGTCATCCTCATGAACTTTTTAGAAAAAGGAAGAGCGATCACTGGACAATACTACAGTGAGTTATTGGACCGTTTTCACAAAAAACAAAAAAAAAACAAAAACGCTGTGATGGTGCGTCCGGAGTTGTCGCCGCCAAACTGCGGCCTTTTCTTGTTCCCTAACATGAAGAAATGGCTCACGGGGGAAAAATTTAGTTGTTGAGGGATTAAAAAATGGCCGGAGCGTTGGGAGAAGTGCATCTTTCTAAAAGGGGACTATGTTGGAATTTCTTTCGTATTATGCCATAACCCTATATACACCTACTCCAAGCCAATACGTGGCAGAATAATGTGCAATTCTCACAGAGTTCCCAAGAATAGTTGGGTCCCTTGCCATGTTAGTTTGACTGCAAAGCAGTTTTCGGAGATGGTCTTGTCACCACGAAGTCACTCAATATCGGGCTCTAGAGGGCACTGTATTTAATTGCTACCTTCGAGAGGATACTATTATATTTCATATATTTAATGTTAATTAAAGATAAGATTAATTTAACAGTTAGTTAACTGTGGAAAACCCTTCAAGCGCTTTCCCTTATTAAAAAAAAAAAACATAATTGGCGCGTACACTTCTGTTAGGTGTTTGGCCGAGCTCCTCCTCCTATTTGTGGTGTGCGTCTTGATGTTGTTCCACAAATGGAGGGACCTACAGTTTCAAGCCGACTCCGAACGGCAGATATTTTTATGAGGAGCTTTTTCATGGCAGAAATACACTCGGAGGTTTGCCATTGCCTGCCGAGGGGCGACCGCTATTAGAAAAATGTTTTTATTAATTTTGCTTTCACCGAGATTCGAACCAACGACCCTCTGTGAATTCCGAATGGTAACCACGCACCAACCCATTCGGCTACGGCGGCCTTATTGCTGTTAGTTTAATGAGAGTTCTTTTCAGTTAGTCCCATCATAAAATTTAAATTAATTTTCTAGAAAACGTGTAAGACGCACGAAAATGTAACATGGAAATAAGAAAAGCAAAGAGAAATCACTATGGAAAGTAGTTAGTGATCCACCAGAGGTCTAAATCAATGTTTTCCACTGAATGTGATAGTTTGTACAGCCTACGTTAAAACGATAGCACCTCAAAATGTTGGTCAGTTTTTACTAATCTTTGCAATGAATGAGGGAAACTCTTGAACACCTTCTATGTTCTTGCCCTGCTTTAGCTAGAACCCGAATGAAATGTTTAGGAGCTCTACAATATGAGAGGTTAGAATGTCTCTCGGGGTTCGGGGTTACAGCTTCAGAGTTTACTTAGATTCGCAAAAGACGCAGGCCTATTACAAAAAGCCTACTACAAGGAAGCGTAAGGGTCAAGCTCCGTTTGGTACCATTAATAACCAATAGGTCTATGTGATGGATTTCAGTCAGCCAAGTCAACCTAACCTAACCTTTACTAGTCTTTCTTTTATAAAAGGTTTTTCAATTGGCGCGGGTCGATTTTGGCGCCCTGTGGCAGCCATTTTGTTTTGGTGACATCTGTCAAATCTTTTGTTTATTATTCAGTTGTTTATGCCAAATCATCATGGCAAGTTCCACGATTGAACAGCACGTTCAAATGATAAAACTTTATTATCAAAATGAGTGTTCATTAACGCAAACGTTGCACGCATTGCCCCCATTTTTCGGTAGACGTGGTGGCCCTTCCGATTTCTTATGGCCCATATTGAACCATATGGTCCTAGACGACATGTGGTTCCAGCAGGACGGCGCTACGTGCCACACAGCAAACGCCATTTTATTCCATTTCAACATCTACCCGCCCTTATTGAAAACCCCTTTAGTTCTTCATTAAGGTTTTTTTTGTTAATAAAAGCCAAATTTCGAACTGCATAAAAAATTGAAAAACTTCCACAAAACTTTTTATCACAATTCCATGGTATTTAATTGGAATTTCTAGAAGCAAATATACGAAATGGTTTTTGCTATATATGAGGAAAATGCGCAACACCGTCAGAAAAACCAGTTATACTCGGAAAAAATCAACAGTATTTTTAGCAACCTCAAAATTTCACTTTATTTAAATTAGAATTTACAATAATAAGTTATAAAACTGTATAGCAAAATTTTGTCAGGAAACTATAATTAAAAATCGTGGAATTGTGATGAAAAAAAAGAAAGCTAGTCAAAATGTTGAGGAGCTATCATTTGCCACAGGCTGCACCTTAACTATTTTGTTTAGGTGTAAATAAATATTGTGAAGTGCAAGATACACCGCACACACTCGAATCATCGAAATTTAACTAAAATTTTTATTGAATTTACTTATTGTTGTGATTTCTAAATAAACGTATATTCCACTTCCAAAAAGTATTATTGGTAAAATGCGTGTATATTGGCAGACAATGTACATATTCCCAGCGTGACTAAACTAATTAAATCACAACTCTATCTGGTATGTGTAATGTACACCTATATTTGCTTGAATGTATTGGGAAGTAAATTTTGCACATACACATTGACTATGTTCAACATCTGTCACTCCCTAACTGGTAGTTTGTTCGATAACATTGGGATGGGGATTGCCTAAATGTAGGCTCCGTAATTTGAGTAATGCTATGCAGAGCACACGTACACACTTAGTAACTGAATATGCCTTAGCAAACAAATGGAAGAATAGAATGAATACTATTGTATGTATATGTGCGAACGCATGTACATACGCGGTAAAGCTGTGAAGTAAAAGACAAATGTAATTGAAGTTTAATTAAAATTAATTATTAATTTCAACAAACAACATCTGAAAAGAGTGCGAGCGCCAATTATATATCTAATAATTGATAAAGTCAGTGGTATCAGTATTGGTAGCACGGCCTATCACAAGGCCGATGTACGCTTTATTGATTATATGGATTATATGAAGTCAATTTATTTTGTTTAAATTTAATTCAATTCATGACAAACGTTTCTAAAAAAAGTTACGTTTTTTTACTATTCAAAATATAATAGTAGTCTAAGATTTTATCGAATAGCACCTCACAAATTAATGTATATTTCTAACAAATAGAACAACAAATGTGTGCATGATAAAATACTCCAAATGCTAAGAGCTGAAATTAGATAGAAACGCTGTCGGAATTATCATCGAACAATGCCCTAAGTGGTGAAACAACAACCTGAGTTCCAGTTTAAATGTTAGGCTCTTCAAGTCGAATGAGCTGTCGGTACTGCTGTACGGTAGTTCAACCAGTCGCTTACAATTTTTGTCAACCGTTGTCTAAAGATTTTATTCCGAATTTTCTGGCTCGAAAAAGCGAACATGGAGCCTCTAGATATTTGGATTAGAAGACAGAGATGGAAGCGGATTGGTCACATTTTACACTAAGAAGACGGTAACATAGCGAAGACGATAATGGAATGGAACCCACTCACAGTGAGAGGAAGAGCGCCGGGTAGGCCAAGGGAAGCCTTGAAATAACTGTGGTTGGCGAGACGGCTCAACTCGGGTGAAGCTGGAAGCAGATAAAGGCGTTATCCAGTAATCGGATAGATAATATATAATTCTTATTTTCTAAGTTCGTATGCACACTTTTATCAGTGATTTTTTTTTTGGTTTATCGTAAATAACTTTTAAAGTAAATACTGAAAATAAATTTTTATAGATTTGTTATATAATTAGACTTAGAACAAAACTGCATCATTACATTCATTTTAAATGCTTTAGATCGGGAGAAATTAAGAAAAAAGGAGTCGTACGGAGAGTTTTGCCCGCAACTGTATGTCTCGCTAGATATTCAAGGAAACAATGATGATGATGATGATACTTATTATGGTACTTATACAGTAGGTTCTGTTTTTATGCGGCTTTTTTTATGCGGTTTTGAAATAGTGCGGTTTTTTTTAATGAAAAATGCATGTCGACCTATCGGGAAGTGTACATATAAACAAGATTCTAAACCAGCTAAGCAAAAACTCATCACAGATTATATCAGAAATGCTAACCCTACAAGTATGGAACCGGCTGCATAACCATCTAGATCAGACCTGTACATTTCCTCAAGTGACGAAAGTGATTTTACGCCAAATCCTAAACGAATGCGCAACATGCGGGTATTGTCTGAATCTATTTCTGACGCAAATTTATTTTTCGATTCCGACGTTTCTTAAATAAAGATATAATTTTCAAAAATACAATATTTTGGTTATGCGATTTTATTTAATTATTTCAGATTCATGCGGTCTATGGAACGTATCTATAGTTATAATATGAGGCTAGTGCCCTTTTTTATGCGATTTTATTACATTATTTCAGATTTATGCGGTTCTTAGCACTTTTGAAACGTATCTATAGTTTTACTATAGAACTGGTAGCTTTTTTTATGCTGTTTTTTTTATGCTGTTTCTTGCGGAACGCATCTACCCCATAAAAACAGAATCTACTGTACTTAAATACTTATATACTTACATACTTACATAATTATACACTTATTTACTTACATACTTGTATACTTATGTACTTAAATACTTATATACTTGCGTACTTATATACTTACATTCTTATACACTTATATACTTATAGACTTATAGACCTATATACTTAAATACTTGTATACTTATATACTTGCATACTTGTATACTTATGTAATTGTATACTTATTTACTTACATACTTGTATACTTATGTACTTAAATACTTATATACTTGTGTATTTATATACTTACATTCTTATACTTTATATATATTAATTATATACTTAATATATTTTTATATAATTATGTACTTATATACTTGTTTACTTTGTACTTACATATTTGTATACTTATATACTTACCTAAATACTTACATACTTGTGTACTTATATACTTACATACTTATAACCTTATATACTTAAATACTTACCTACTTGTGTACTTATATACTTACACACTTAATTACTTATCTACTCGTAGACTTAAATACTTATATACTTGTGTACTTATATACTTACATAGTTATACTCTTATATACCTACATACTTGTATATATACATATATACTTATATAATTATATGCTTACATACTTAAATACTTATACCCTTATATACTTCAATACTTATAGACTTATATACTTGTGCACTTATGTACTTATATACTCGCATGCAAGTACACATAGGTCTACTTATAGTATTCAAGCCGCAGTAAAGGACACGCAACTTTGTGCCAGTTATACATCACTGATTCAATATTGATTCGAAATCTTCATTTAATTTGACATAATACCACTTTTTCATTTCCCGCGAGATGTCCGTAACTTTCTCAATTCCGTCATGAGACACAATTTTGATTGCTAAAAATAGACAACACAACTGGCACTTTAGCTTGTCTTGCAGTAGTTACAAGACCTACTTTACATTACTGAAAGCTATTGGGTTTAATCTTGATTGGTGCCCGGCGTGTTGTATTCGATTTTCATTTGCCATTTCTACTCACAATGGTGATTCGCCGTTGCCCTGCTTGAGCGCTTAGTGCATTCAAACATGTATTGATAAGAATATGTACCTATACGTCTGTATGTGTGTGTGTGTGTGCATGTACAATTTTTATAATTTTTTTGCATTTACTTTTGATACGTGCATACATATATAATATATTATAGTATTCCCCAATGAGTGGGCATGCATACATACAAATATATGGGTACTTAGGTAACAGTATATAAAAAAACTGTATTAGTCTGTCAAGAAATGAAAATCTCAATCAATCTGTTCGTTTGCCAAAATTTGTTGACAGGTCAAATAAGATTAATACATTTCATAGCATTTCAATTGAAAATGTGCCTTATTTATTTTTTGGGAAAAGTTTTTATAATAGTATTGTTGTAATGTTACCTAAACGAGACAAGTATTTTGCGTAATATTCTTTTCTATAAATTTTATAACGTAATTTAGCCCGCCCCACTGATAAGAAACTTCCTGTCTATTTACGGCTATTAAAATTATACTGAATAGGAGTGATGAGTCATTTGTGTTATTTACACAGGACTAGCAGGACTTCCAAAGCTATTATTCACACACACAACTCGAAAACGGTCAGAAGACTGCATACGAGTGTAAATGGTGAGCGACATCTTATACGTACACCCTTTTTGGATATTTGCCCGAGCTCCTCCTTTCATTTGTGGCGTGCGTCTTAATTTTGTTCCACAACTAGAGGGGCCTACAACTTTAAACCGACTCCGAACGGCAGATGGTTTTTTAGGAGGAATTTTTTCATGGCAGAAATACACTCGAAGGTTTGCCATTGCCTTCCGAAGGGAGACTGCTATTAGAAAAAACTGTTTCTACCCATTTTGTTGTTTCATGCACAGAAATTCGAGCCTAAGCACTTCCGAAAGGTAATCACGCGCCAACCCATCCCGATGCGGCAGCCGCATAGTGGTCGACCGAAATCCAGATCTCGCCGTTTTGTAGTTTAGTTGTCTCATCAGTCTCTCAGAAACATATTTTGGATTAACGAAAAGTGTTTTTTAGCTTGTGTGACGATCAAACATCATCTAGAAAGCGAAAAAGGCAAAAACTTCCTTCAGAAAATACCAGAGCACCTATCGATTGGTAATAAAACGTGCTATTTTCAACATGTCCCAGAAATTCGGTGCTGAATTGCTGTGTGGACGGCACCATGTGAGCCGAGACCCAAATAAATCCCGTTAGGAGAAGTCAACGCTAACTGAATAATACTTTCGTTTCTTCTCAGCTTTAACTTTCCATACTATAGTCTGATTTCCACCCGAAAAACATACCTTTTTTTCAAATTCCGCCATTTTGTTATTAAAAAAAACAATCCCATTGTAGCACCTGCCAGAATTACAAGCCTACAGAATAATAATCAGTTTAACTTTTTCGTTTCAGATGTCCTCAAGAGCCAAAATCCTGTTGACAAGCAACATATCTTTTTTTAAGACGCTTACTTTGGTGCCACACTACTACAAAAAAATATGTCAAAAAAAAAGTTTTGTATACTATTTGATGTCAATAATAACACACTATAAAATCAAAACGATCGCATTTTATTTAAAAAAAAAAATTGCTAAAAAACATCTATAAAAAATGAGTACTTGACCAGACTACTACCCTTAGCAGTCAGCGCGTCATACAGAAGTAAGCGGAGCTCGTCAATCGACATTTGCGACCAATTTGTTGACAAGAACCGTGTTTAGCAAGTATTTGTTGTGGGGATGCTTTCACAGGAACCACCGCAGCGCTGTTGAAAGCGTGTCAGAAGCCATCTCTGCCAAATTACCGCCGGACATGTGTTATGCATGTCTATTACGTTCTGGATACTGTAGCAGATTAAACTCCTGCTTATCCAGAATTGACCCCGACATACTAAACATATGTCTGGCATGTGAAAGCATCCCGCACGAGACCAACCACCTTTTCACATGCGCCATTAGACCCACTCATCTAACACCTCTCTCCCAACCTGTCGAAACAAGAAGTTTCCTGGGTCTACCGTTAGATGCGCTAGACGAAGATGACCGCTGATTTACATTACACTGACAGAGCAAAGTATAATACTACAACAACAACAAAAAGAGATGTCTCCTGACTCGCCTGGGAGATGGCTCAGGCTCTAGAAAATGTCTGCAGGGGTGATTCCCACGGTAACACCCAAGCAGAAATTGCTTACTAAGCATTTTCCTGTGCTCGTCGACAGGGAGCATGAGAGCTTCGTTGTGAAGGTGTTGCAGGCCAGCATCAGGAGGCATCCCATGGCTAAACTGCCAGCAGTATTTTGACAGATCAAAACTTTGTCTACTGCTGAACCTAACAATCCTACTCGGCTTGCGACTGCGGTCATGTGACCAATAAAGCGCTTAATTTTCAAAAGTTCTGCTTTCTTTGTCTAAATACCAATATTTCGAAGTTTGTGTATTAATATTTTTCAAATGAGCGCAAGGGGAACTTATTTAATCACTCCCATATGGAGGTATGCAATTATTTACGAAAACCTCACTGACTTACCTTGTAAACTGCATAGTATGCCTAATAATAGCAATGTACGTTCCAACAGTGGTGACATCTTTTTATACAGCACAAGAATTGATTTAATCACAACAATAAACAGCAACAAGAACAACAGAAATTGTTGATGAGGAATATAAAAACGATTGTTTTTTGCTCTGCTTCGGTTTTGGTTTCGGTTTCGGCTTTTGTTACTTTTTACAGTTTATTTGAAGTTTTTTTGGTTCGATTTGTTAGCTTTTGTGCCTTTTTTCTTTCTGCTGTTTTTTTTCCGCTTCACTCTGCACTCTTTTTTGACTCTGCTCGCTGTTATTTGCTCTTTACTGTTCGCTTAATTATCGACGCTCGGCTGTGCACCACAAATTTTTTAACACGACAAATTAGAACCACAAATCGGGGCTCGTCTCACACACAGGTACAACGTTGGACTTTTTGCCTTGCAGGCTGATTTGATGATTTTCTAGTTAACTGACTCTTCTGCTGCAACTGACTCACCAACTCACTGTCACTCGAACGTTTCACACTATCTTGCTTGCTGACTGGCTGATTGGTTGTTTGACTTTCTGTTATGCCGACATCTCGCACTGGACTGCAAAGATTTTGAGGGAACGAAAGAAAATAATCGGTTAAGTCACTTAGAAAAAGGCAGCAAACAGAATGGAGGAAAAACAGAAAATAGGTTTTTCACCAAAAAAAAAAAATAATTTTAAAATAAAATAAAATCAAAAAACATTGGCAATCGGTAGAACTTCAAATGCAAGTAGATGACATCGCCTTAAATAGTGCCGCTGTGCAGGCGGAAGTGAAGGCGGCGGGCAACACATACACACACACGTGCATATAGCAGCTGGGCATAAGGAAGAAACGTGCCCATTATGAAATCCAGCGGTCGTTCATTCGTTTGTTCGTTCGTTCGTTTGCAATGGCGGTTGCTGTTGCTGTCTTTGTTGTTATTGTTATTGTTTGACAGATAGTTTACCAACTAGTGACTGGCGTACTTGACGAATGTTTGTGGCACAAAGTAATTGGCCTAATCCACTTTTGTGTGCTGCGGTTGTGGCTGTGGCTGCGAACTGAGTGCCAAGAAATGCCAGCAATCATGTTTTCCTCATTTGCAATACTTTCTTGTTCACATTATTTCTTTTTTCATGTTTCATTTTTTTTTTTTTTTCAATTCTTACATGATTTATATTGAACGAATTGCGCTGTTGTTATTTTTAGTTGATTGCACTTTTCGCAGACATGCTTACGTATGCACATATTCGTATTGAACTCTTTGCACTTTTCGTTTTCGTTTCTTAAGTGGAAACTAAATTTTTCATTACAGTTTTCGCAAAATTCTCAAGTACATACACACCTACGTACATATGTGTATGTATAAATGTAAGTTTGGCATATTGTTCATACTCAAGCACTCGCTCTCACTGCGCTCACTTCGGCAGGATAGCTTGCAGTTGCAATACTTGAACATGAACTCTCATCCACACCTTATAGCAGTACCGGTGCATGAGAATTGAGAGGCAATGAAATGAAAATGAATACGAATGATTATGATGATGTGTTGATGACGATAATGTGATGATGTGCTGATGTACCGTTGATGGCGCTCACGTTGCGCAGGAACGTTTTGTTGCTACTGCTGTGCTTGCATTTTGCATAATCGTCGACAACGCACATACGAGTATATATGTAATAGAGAGTTTATGAGTATGTAGGTTTATAGCAGAGCGGGTGGTCGCGTGTTCAACGGCAAGGGCAGCATTATAGGAAGTGGATTTGGCAGTAGTTGATGGGTCGGTGGGCGGTTGGCGAACTCACGTTGCTAGCATACATATATATGTACATACATTCATGAGGTATGTGTGTACATAAGCACATACTATGCATACCTATGTATATGCAAAGATGACGCTATGAACGACCCAATTAATGTGGATCGAAGCGAAAAAAAAAATGTTACAAAACAAAACTGATTGATGACATGATAGCATGCGCCAACTATGAATATAACTGAGCAATACAAATTTATGCAAATATTAAAGACAATCTAGTCATTCCATCTTCACCGAAAAAGCGCTACAAAATTCAAATAATATTATCTACCTGTTGTATAGGACATAGAACTTGGAAACAGCTCATCTTGTAGCTTGCCCGTTTCCTTTACCCCGAATAGTGGGCAATTTTTATGAGAAGTTTTTTAATTGTGGAAATGCACTTGGAGATTACTCTATTAGAAACATTTTTCGGCAGTAGACAAATTCAAAACGAAAGAACTTCGAAATTGACGATTTTTTTTTGTTTTCTTCTTTCTTAAAATAAAGAGCTGGTAAGAGGAACTCATTCGCTGATTCCCTACGACGACCGCAATAAATCTATGGCCCGAGCTAAGGCATCTAGCCGTACTCTAGCAGTGAGTATACCCGGAGCATTGTAAGCATTAGCGCCACATGCTAATGAAAAATCTTGGCCACCCCTCACCGGTTATAATCGACTTTGTTCGCATCGGCAGTTTACTGACTATGTCTGGAAGGTCCAAAAGTTTGAGACGAATGTGCCAATCTTGCCTGTTGCCTAGATCTGGATTGTAAGTTTTAAATAAATGTATTCTGTTGGGAATGCAGTCACAAAGCCCTTTTCAAGCTTCACTAGTGGGTGGATATTGGGGTCTAAGATTTTAAAATCGGCATACAAAGGATATTCTTCTTCGCAATTACTCTCTTTTAGTTCATTTTTCTAGAGATTATTTGATTTTTATCGACTTAGGCGTAAGTTATTTACTTTTATTAGATTATTTCGTTAATCTAAAGGTAACATTTTGTTACGGGTCACCAGTTAGTTGATTTAGTATTAATTTTTTCCACCATCTACCATAACATTTGCTCCCTAAACGATATTGAGACGACCTAAGCAGGCTTCGCAAGCCCCTTTACCTTGCTATCAACAGCAGGTACCACCTTGAATGGCCAGGATCCCAGGAAATTTGGTTCTACAGAAATATTTTATGCCATTACTTGAATAACAATGCGATAAAGACCATAATAATTGGAGCTCGGTGGTGTACTAGGTGGATCAACAACAACAATAGGTAGCACTGTTCGAGTTCACTTTGGAAAGAGAAGCTGAAATCTGTTTTATTTCTAATTGAGGGAAAAACTCATCCATGACGTGGTTTTTTTTATGACCAACCATATCGTCAGCGTACGCTAGTATAGTGCCAAAAAAATTACTTTCCGTAAATGAAGTTATCCATCTTCCTCAACGTAAAATTAAGGAAATATCATGACAGCAAATTTCTCGTCCCTGAAACCTCGCTTAGTGTCAAACCGGCAGCGGATGTTCTTCTGATGGTTTTTCACAATGGAAGTTTATATATTCATATTTGTTTTCCGGAAATAATATATTCAGAGATAGGGTATTCTTGACTATCTGCCACATAATATAAGTATATAATAAAAATATTATAGCTGAGATCATAAAAAGTAGTTCAGTGGCAGTCGTAGTTGCCGCTTATTGAAGAAAGGTGCTATCTGTGAGTCAATCTGAGTAAGAAGGCACCTATCAAGTCCTTTCAACCCTCGATAACTCTTCCATACAACTCACATTAGCCCGACCTTTCTTGCCATAAGCAGTTGACAATACTCGGCAAACAAGGCATAAGTTGATAATCTTCAGTTCGGTAGCGAAAGTTTCTAATTGAGTACTAAATTTTGTGACTTTTGCAATAGAAATCTCCCCCTGTTTAGATTGACCTTAAAAATACGATCGCAATAACGTTAACATTATTCGCTTCCAGCGTGGGCGCACCATCGGAAGAATTTCATATTTATATGCGGCATTTTCTATTTTATTCTGCTGTATTCTGTAAGTTACATTATTTTGACTAGTTTTTGGTGATTCCCCACAATCACTAGTTGCCGAACCTACTTACTTAGTGTTCCATCTCTAACGGAGGCAAGGCTCGGACATTTATACAGGCAGTAACTGAGAAAAGTTCAGTTACAAAGGAACCCTAGTATTGTTGCATGCTTTCCCTTCGTCTGTCTTCTCATTGCCCTTTAAGCCCTGATGACCCATAAAGGCCGTCCATAGTTCCATTTTGCTGGAATAGTTCGGTTCATTTTGGTTGGCTATCCTACCATAAAAAAATAATTCCACTTCCACTTGGAAAATACAATACTTCAAAATTTTTTCAATAGAAGTATACTCCATTCTGCAAACGCCAAGCGCTTCGGAGAATGCGCATCAAATTTTTGGAGAACCATTTTTCGAGAATCTGGGACGCACCTTGTCATACTTTGTTTGGTAAGGATGATTGAAGACTTAAGACATATTGCGTTAGGTCTAAGGAAATCTTCCCCTTGGACAGTGTTGCCAATCATTTGCTCTTCACAATAAATTTAGTGCTTTTTTATACCCAAAATGCGAAAATTTTTAAGTTTGGTGTTTGTTTCTTTTTGTTTTTAATTTAAAGCTACCGAAACTGAAAGTTAAAAAAACTGTATTATTAAACAAAAGAATGTTAAAAAGGGTCACTCTGAGAAGATTTTAGTGCTAATGCAAAGTTTGATACTTTGAAAGTGTAAATTTAATTTTATGTAGGTATGAAAAGGAATAAAGATAAATATGGATATAAAGAGCAGGATAGAAATGCTCCTTTTAAGTTGATGCACGAATATTAAATGTTCTTCTCTGAACTCTTCTTAACATTGAAAACTTTTTTACACATTTTAAAAAGCGTTTGCATTTACTGAATGTGAATTAAAACCATAGAGGTGTAAACGTTTCGTCCGGTCCTCAATCCTTAGTGGGACATAGGGCATCAAGAGGTGTATTCATAATAAAAATAAGCAAAACAAATACCAGAATATACTGAAAAAACCATAACGATATTTTTACAAAAAGAGTGCCATATTTTGTTACATAACCTGAAATATTGCAAATAATTCGTTCATTTAAATTTAACAAAAAACTCATAAATTAAATTGTATATATCCATAACACATTTATTAAAAAAAAAACGCACATTTTAAAGACAATTTGTCACGCATACAAAATTCTTTAAATAATTCAATAAAAATTTGGTGTTTTATTTTCTTTAAATGGGCATTTTAGTGCGTTTTTATATCCAAAGCTAGGCAACACTGCACTAGCGAGAGAGAGATTTGACTGCTGAAAGCAGAAGAACACCAACAACAACTGCAATCGCGGGCATACAACTGAGTGAATTGTTAAACTAATCAAAAAAAAATGTATATTTTACAAAATTATGTATAAACATCACATTTTAATCAGAGCAGGCTAGAAAAGTGTCATGAAGAAAGAACTAAAACTCCGAGGCTAAATAACAAAAAAAAATGCTAAATCAAGTTACGAAAATGGTAATCTGGCCATGCTGGTGCTAAAACCACGTAACTCATTGTCAAATTCGCTGAGAGCAAAGTAACGGTACCACGATAGGCGCCATCTCATTATTCTTTCCATCATGGCTCACAAAGCTGTTTATATAAAAGTTATAAATTCCACCGTTTTACCATTTTGTTTGGGACTAGTGTGCTCTCTCATTGAGTAACATTACTTATAAAGTGAGTGGCATAATGAAAAGGTACCCAATGTCGATAAGTTTTGACTACATTTTTTATTTTTAAATTAATTTTGTTTACTCTTTTATAATAAAATATATTTCATTCTATAACAAAAGCCACCGCATAAATCCAAGTTTCCTACTTTGTGCAAAATTTTTAGACCTTCATCCAATTTCCACCAAAATTTCTCACTTTTTATTCAGAATTTTTTTTAAATAATTTTTTTTTTTTGTTTTCAAATTAATATTTTTTACAAAAAGCATGTAAACGTAAGCTTTAAACTTTGTGGAAAATTTTTAAACTTTCACTTCTAAACAACTTTCATGAAAGTGTCACTTTTTTTTAGAATTTTTTAAACTACTTTTTTTCAAATCAATTGTGAATAAAAAAAATATATACCTGTATATTTCATTCTATAAGAAGTTTCCTACTTTGAGTGAAATTTTTAAACTTTTATCTCGCTTCCATCAAAATTGCACACTTTTTATTGAAAATTCTTTTTTAAGTATGCAATTTTACAGCTCATTTAATTCTATTATAATAAAGTGCGAGTAGAAGTGACTAAAAATTCTTGTTAATTTTTGATAATTTTTCCCAATGCATTTTTTGTTTGTGTGGGGGAAAAAGGCAACACTGTCAAAGTTTGAGAAAAAAAATGTTGATGAAAATTTGTAATATTTTAAAAAATCTTGTACTTAATATAGTTGAAAACTTGGACTAATATGCTTTTTGTTATAGACTGAACTATATTAAAAAAAAAACATAATTGCACATAAAAAATAATTACTCATATAGCCCGCATTGTAGCAAAACCAAACTTTCGAACAAAATATTAACGGTTGTTATGTAATGCAAGGAAATAATATTCGGCTTTGCATAAAAATTGGATTCATCTATTTATAAATATGAAACAGGTAGACAAAATATAAAATCAAACGCTACTCGAAAAAGTACTTGATAACACACATACATACATATATACGTATATGATTATGTATGTATGTTCTCGCAAATGTGGATATGAATACCATTTCTTTTTATCTTTATTAGTGTGCGCTCAGTCACTCATACATATACATATATGTATGTATTAATAAGGAATGGCATGCAACATGAACCCGTCTCACACAAATGTCATGGCATTTGAATTGTGAATCATTCACAAAGGTATATTACCTTATCCCAATATGCATATACACCTGTACATATGTATATGTATGTGTGTAAATGCACATAATCATACCCGAACTGTTGAGTTGATTTTAGTTGAGTAAAGCCATTATAAGGTAGCTAGGTTAGGCCTGCCAGTGATTATTGTTGCCCACTCCTTAATGGATGTGAAATTGATTTTATTAACAGTTACTTGTGTGTTGCTTAGCAAATGAGTGAGCAAAAGGCAATATGAACACACGCGCATACACACACAAGCTTAAAGAAAATTGCAAAAACGAGTTTGTGTGCATTTTGAAAGGTAGGCAAATATATATGTAAGTAATATTATCCCAACGCCAGCCAACAACAACAGTTAGAACTGCTTCCATATATTGCAAGAAAGTTTCATTGACGGAACGCGAAATGAATGCGAGTTGCATACAAGCAATGTTAGTGGAAGATAATGGAAATTGACTGTAACATGCTCGCTGGTACAACAAAGGCAAATGGTATTTGTGAAAAAACAGAGTGATATGCATCTATAAAATTCATACCCACACACGCGCGCACTTTCAAGTAATTTGAGTTGTTTTTTATGGTCGAAAAAAGGCTTTTTTGAATTGCTGTCACTTCCGTTTTTTGTTTTTTTGTTTTTTTTTTTCAATTTTAACATCTCTCACTCTCATATTTTTCTCCTTCTTCTTCCTCATTTGCCAACACTTCAAGCCGTTACTGTCTCTTTGTCTCTTCTTGTATCCCACTGAGCGTGTTTGCCTTTGCACTTGTTATAGTCGTTGTTGTTTGCTGCATTGCAATTCGTTTGAAAATTCAATAACTGACCTAGTTAAGCCTCAAATACATAAGTTGCGCTGCGCTAAAAACCGAAAAACCGACAAACGAAAGCCTCTGTCGCTGGCTCTGCCTCTGCCTCTGCCATTGCTATTGCTATTGCTGTTGCTGCTCTACCACCGATTCTCATACTGGAATCTCAATTGCAGATTCGTATTCGCACGAGCAGTGTAGCAATCGTAACTGTCACAATGAGCAAGGAGCAAACAAACGAGCGAATTTTCAAAATCGCTTACACTCCCCTCCCCTTTAGCAATGGCTCACACTTTTCAGCTGAATTGCAAAGTTTTTCAAAAATCCATTGCAATTCATTTTTCTAAAATGCTTATTAAAAATGTAAAAATGCTTTTCTCGTACTTAGCGCTGCTGCATTTCGGCACTCGCAGCACTACGTTTACGAATTTGCCAAACGCATCTTATGTAACAGCGACCAATTAGTGTGGAATAGTGCTTAATAGATGTGCGTGTGTTTAAGTGTGCGTGTTGTGTATGTGTGCGTGTTGAAAGAAAGGTATGATATGGGGGCCCGCCAACTATAGAAATATCGATTGAAACGTTGGCTTATGACAACCAAAATGCAAAACAAAAAAGTCAAACATGAAGAATATTTTCTAGCTGTAAACGAAGAAATTGAAAAGTTTCACAGATTCCAAAAACTCCATCAAACGCTTCCAAAACGTGATATTAGCACTTTTTCAAATTTTCTACTGCTTTATGAATTGTGCCAGTTTAAGTCACTTTTTACATTTTTCATATATGTACATATATATTAATCGTCTTTTCGTAAGTTGAATTTTTGTTTCTGGCAAAGATTGCACAATTTTTCATGCCCTTTTTAGCATTCATATGTATGTATGTACTATTTTTCGCTGCACCTTTTTGCAACAATTACATATGAATTTTGTGTGTCTTAGCTGCTTGCCGCTCTCCGCTCCAATCGTCATTACCGTCGTTGCATTCTACATTTGCCGATTTAGGTTTCCAAAAAAAAATTGTGCAAATTTTTTTCAATCGATTTTTTTTTTGCTCGCCTCCTATTCGCTTTTAAACTTTCAACCATTTGTTTGTGATTTTCTTGGAGGAACAATTATTTTTATAATTTTCGCCAGCACACACTGCTCATAATTGTTTAATAATTTCTTTTTTTATAGATATTTACGTAAGAGACAGACTCCTATTTAGCTCGCACCCGGACAACGAAGTAAAAACGTTTATTCGATATGACAACAGCAGAAACACACGGCTAAACCATCCAGCAAGGACGTTACGTGATTGGATACGAAAACACTGGCGGGCAGACAGAAAGCGAGCAAGCGAGCGAGCAGCAGGCAGATAGGCCAAGCAGCAGCAGCGGCAGCAGCAATCGATATTCGTGTACAGGGTTGTATGAAAATGGCGAGAGTCATTGAAAATTTTCAATGATAAGATTGTGTCTTCCGGTTAACAGGGCGTATGCGGTACAATTAATGCCAAGCGACGCCTGAATGCACACTATAGTTGGAAGTAATGGACAGTTATGGCGATAGATTTATGCTAAGATTTCAGGTACAGTAGGTTCTGTTTTTATGCGGTAGATACGTTCCGCAAGAAACAGCATAAAAAAAAAACAGCATAAAAAAAGCTACTAGTTCTATAGTAAAACTATGGATACGTTTCAAAAGTGCTAAAACCGCATAAATCTGAAATAATGTAATAAAATCGCATAAAAAAGGGTACTAGTCCCATATTATAACTATAGATACGTTCCATAGACCGCATGAATCTGAAATAATTAAATAAAATCGCATAAACAAAATATTGTATTTTTGAAAATTATATCTTTATTTAAGAAACGTCAGAATCGAAAAATAAATTTAAGCGAGAAATAGAATCAGACAATGCCCACATGTTGCGCGTTCGTTTAGGATTTGGCGTAAAATCACTTTCGTCACTTGAGGAAATCTACACGTCTGATCTAGATAGTTCTGCAGGCGGTTCCATACTTGTAGGGTTAGCATTTCTGATGTAATCTGTGATGAGTTTTTGCTTAGCTGGTTTAGAATCTTGTTTATATGTACAATTCCCGATAGGTCGACATGCATTTTGTAATTTAAAAAAAAACCGCACTATTTCAAAACCGCATAAAAAAAAGCCGCATAAAAACAGAACCTACTGTATTTCAATGAAAAAATTTCTTTAGGTATAATAAATTATTTTTACACCCTTCAAATTCGATTTTCAGTTTTATTTAATTCATATCTGCCTATTTCATATGTATTCATATTTCATACATATATGAGTACATAAAAATAATGTTTGATATCTGCCAACAATTTTTAATTTGATATTTTGAATTTATAGATACACATTTTTGAAATATTTTACATACATACAACACAATTATTCAATTATTTGAGTGAAACGTACAAAATAAACTAACTTTCACGGTAAAAATACCGGGTGTCTTTTTAAGAGAACTTAAAGTTATAATACAAAATAGAAATATAACTTTTAAAAATAATTTTTTTTATCATAATCTGGAAGATAATTTCCTGGCATTTAGTTTTTGAATATGATGACGAACCGGATATTCCGCCACGGCGTCTATGCGATCAGTCCAATTTTGGTCGTACGCCGTCATTGGCTCAACTTCGCAAACAGATTTATTATTTTTTCAAAGTTAATTTCCACAATTTGGAAGCGTTGTTCTGTCGTAGGTCCCTCCATTTGTGGTTCATCAAGACGCACACCACAAATAGGAGGAGGAGCTCGGCCAAACACCTACCAGAAGTGTCATGGCCAATTATTATTATTTTTTGATCATTTACTTACTCGTAACTTTCTATTTCTTTATTCGGTGAAAAAGTTTTGTATGTCATTCTAAATAAGCTATTTAGCTGCTTACAATGGTATATAAAATGCCCATATATCATAAGGACTGCCGCACCAGTGTTCGTGAACTGCTGCTTGATCCGCATTCTACGTATTTGGTGGCCAGACAACTGGATATCTAACACCGAATTGCATCGACGATGCCATCAAAATCCAATTGCAACTGAAGTACGAGAACGTAAATGGAGATGGCTTGGCCATACCCTACGGAAAGTTGGTACAGAAATCAGCAGAGAAGTGTTGGACTGGAACCCCCAAGGACAGCGCAGAAGAGGGAGATCTAGAGGCTCTTGGCGACGCTGCATCGAAGAGGAATATAAAGCCGTGGGCAAAACAATGACCTGCCAGCAAGTGAAAAATATATCCGGCAATCGCATAAAATGGAAAAATTTTACTTTGGCCCTATGCTCCGCAACGAAGACTATGGAATGGTGATGATATATCATAAGGAATGACAGAGCAAGAAAGTAAAGTATTCGAGGAATTTTAAATTTTTATACAATTCGAATGGCTTTTTAAATGGTTATGTCGTTAAACAATGCAGTAAGAATAAGTTACTCTCAAAACAATTTCTAAATAGCTATAATTTATATTTGATTGAAATTTACTGTTCAACGCGTTTAGTATGGATTATCTTTTTCTCCCTACGAGAATAGATTCCGAACAAACTACGCCTGCTACAGCCCAATTGCTCGCTCTCTTCATGAACTCAGTGAGATCTCAAGTTCTATTGAAATTTATTACCGAAACTATGCTTGTGGGCTCAATTAAACTGCCTTTTGTGGTTAACTTAAAAATTCCATGCATGTTCGCCGAAGATATTTGATCCTTAAATCATAAAAACATACAATAAACTCAAAATATTTACTCAATCGCTTTTCCATTCTCAATTCAAATTTCTGAGTATGCATTTTTTTGTGCTTAACTAAACCTACAGTTTGATTTATATCTCGAAGAAAGTCCAGCCATAGCAAGGTGAACTCAAGGTTGAGAATTTGTATGCGGCATAAAGCAGCAGCTTATAATTTAGCAAAAATCCTTAAGTCCGACTCTACTAACCCTTCTGTATAGTAAATTACACAAATGTTTTGTTTTCATTTTTTGCTACTCCACTTCATTTTTCTTATTTCAATATTCCTATTTCTTACCAAGCACTTGGTTAATTCGGGTGACTCTGTTCGGTATAATTTTAGTTAAACCTGATTTTATAATGTCTATTATTGACTAAAATATAAAACTTGCTTCTAAGTCAATATTTAGTTTTAATTAAAATATATTTTTACTTATGACTATCACTACAGGCCAATATTTTTATAAAAAAAAAAATTTAAATATTAAATAAATAATCAAAACTTTGCAAAATAATGCTGAACTGTTATTCTGATCAACTCTGCATATTGGATTTTTTATTTATTTATTTATTTCTCAAAAATCTAACAGTTTTTCAGTTTTATCTTTTGCATGATATTAGAAAATAACATAACGGGTTTAATTCTCCACACTTCATTTACATATTTCATTCATACTCATAAAACATAATACAAAATAAATTTCAAATGCTTTTCCTTACATTCCCTTCTTTATATTTTCCTCCATTGCAACCCTGAGCACCGACTTTTTGACCAGTGATTTACACCGAGCATAAAAGAAACGGAAGTGAGCACCAACGAAGAGCGATTTCGTACTTAAAGCATAAAAGTTTCATCTCTCTCATCATCGCTCTTAGATGAGTAGCCGTTACATTGGTGTGGGCAGCTGCAATGCTCGCATGCAGAAATCGCCATGTAATCGCAGCGACGTTGTGGCGCTTAAAATTTCTTGACGCTGCACTTTTGATTGTTACATACTCTTTGCACAACTATCATACATACATACAGAGCTACCCTCCCAGCACTTACACTTAGCCAAAACAAGAGGTGGTGTGGATGGACTATGTACTCCCCTATATGCAAATCTCCCACAATAGTTTTGTTGTTCTTGGTCAAGTTTCCGATTTGATATAGTGGCATAGCATTGTTGATGTTGTCAGGAATGTCGATGCATTGATATTCATAATTTATAGTAGCTCCGTAATATATGTAAGTCGGTATAGTTTTTTAGGTTCAAAACTTCTTCGGAAACCTAATCGACCGATTGCAGGAGACCCTCTATGCAGTCTAATCACAAACAAATGTTCCCCCGACCTTTTTCGATTGTTTAAATTGTGTCAAGTACTAAACAGATACATACAGTTTGGAATCGATGTTTCGTTATAATGCACCTTTAAAAAAGTTATAAAACTAATTTGAGCTTGGCAGAAACTTTAGAAGAATCAGACAATCGCAACAAAACAAAAAACAAATCAGCTTCTTTGGCGAAGTCAACTTGTGTGCAGTCCTTTCATGCTAGATACAAATGCATAGAAGGGGAAATGCATATTGGGGGAACCCCATAATTTGTGCTGTACACAAGACAGATCAAGTTCGACAGTTTTGCTCAAATTTCAGTTATTTGAGAGCGTGGGCCACGGTGTATAAAATACAAAAGGTGGCACCTTCCGAAAACCGCAATTTTAAATGTCGCCAATTTGACAATCGATGACGTCAGTGCAGCAAAAAGCCAAGACAAGAAGTTCCTTATTTTAAATATTCAGTGAATGGCTCGGCCTATTGTGATTTTAAGATTTGTGATTTTTAACCCTTTGCGCTCGACGACTTTTTCGTTCGGGTGGAGCAGCAACTCGAGACGATTTTGCGCATATATTACGAGTGTCTTATAGATAGCATGCAATGAATTTATGTAGAAATTAACATACGAAAACGTTATATTTTAAACCGATATATGGAAGACATATTTTGGCCTTGATCAAGTTGGATATTTACATTTTACCGTAAACTATTCAAGAGAGTTAAAAAATAGAGCTACTGGTGTTCACACAAATACAATACACCTAATACTCTTTTTACACGAATTTTTTTTTACACGAATTTGATTTAACACGAGTTAAAAAGAGAAAAAAAATTTTTTTTACACGAATTGTTTTGTTTTAACACGATTTTCAATATTCTATGAATTTTTTCTTGAATCTCATAGAGCAAATCGGATTCATTGTTTGGGATTTTTGTTTTAGCATATCGGTTTAGGTTATTTGTTTAGGATCTTAGAATATCAGCATGTAATCGCATCTATACAGGATGAGCGGCTTTGGGCTGTTATCGTGTACAGCTGTTGCTATAAAAATATGTGTATATGAGTGGGATTCCCCGAATTATGCATAGAGTAAAGACGTAATGTACTTTTTACGCAATTTAGTTTGGTTTTGAGAGTTGAAAAGAAAAGACGCTTAGTTGTTGTGAGTATTTAAAACATTATAAGTAAAATAAAGTTAGTGCTCGTATAGATTTATTAACTCAATAGCAGGTAAGCTTTAAATCATTTTCAAATCTTTGCATTATTAATATGAAAAATATTTTGGTAGCCTTAACACAATGTCACATAATTCACCTGTAATAAAAGCCAAGAGGAAGGCGATCAGTTTAGACACTAAAATTAAAATTTTAGATCAACTTACAACAGGACAAGGAGCAACGGCTGTAGGAAAGCATTTTGGTATTCATGAAGCTACCATAAGAACGATCAAGAAAAATGAAACTGCGATTAGAAAATCGGTATGTTCTGGAACGAAAATAAGTGCTAAATCATCGTCATACATAAGAGATGTTGTCAAAGAGAAGATGGAAAAAGCTTTGGTAATGTGGATTGAAGATAAATCACAAAAAAGAATACCAGTAGATGGAATTGCTATCAAGCAAACTGCATTAAGAATTTATAAACGTATTAAAGAAGTTGAGCCAGGCACTTCAGCTCAGTCAAAACAACCCGAATTTTCTGCAAGTACAGGTTGGATGACAGGTTTTCTTAAACGACATGCTCTCCATAATGTAAAAATTAAGGGAGAAACTGCGTCTGCAGATGAATTGGCTGCCAAAAAATTTCCTGAAAAACTTAGAAAAATTATTGAAGATGGAGGATACACCCCAGATCAAGTTTGGAATGTAGATGAAAGTGGCCTCTTTTGGAAAAAAATGCCGAACAGAACTTATGTTGCAAAATCGCAGAAAACTGCCGGTGGTTTAAAAGTAGCAAAGGACCGTGTAACATTGTTGTTTTGTTCCAATGCTTCAGGAGAACGTATGTTAAAACCACTGCTAGTAAATCGTGCTTTAAGACCACGCTCGATGAAAAGTGTAGATTTCAATAAACTGCCAATTCACTGGACAGCAAACAAAAAGGCATGGATGACCAGTGCAATCTTTACAGAATGGTTCCAGAAATACTTCATTTCAGAAGTTAGACGCTACATGAATGCAAAATGTCTAGAATTTAAAGTTCTTTTAATTCTAGACAATGCACCTTGCCATCCGCTCTTGAAGCACCCAAATGTGCAATTTCGCTATCTTCCGCCTAATACTACATCCTTAATACAACCGCTAGACCAAGGGATCATTGCTACTTTTAAAAAGTACTACATAAAACGTTCATTCCAATACGTAGTAGACAAACTAGACCATAATGAGGATTTAACAGTCATTGATATATGGAAAAAATTTTCTATTATGGACTGCATTAATCAAGTTGGGTTAGCGTTAGCTGACTTAAGGCCATCAACCTTGAACTCATGTTGGAAAAATATTTGGCCAGAATGTGTCAAAAGCAAAGATCCTGATACTGTCATCCATAATAACGCTGTTTTTACTGACATCACAACGCTGGCACATACAATTGGTGGAGATGGATTCGATGCCGATGATCTATCATTTGCCGATATAGAGGAATTATTAGCTGATAAAAGCTTGAGCGAAAATGAAATTATAGACCTTACCCTTGAGACTCATCAAGACAGAGAACATAGCGATAATGACGAAGAAGATCCTCCCATTTTAAATGCAACTCTAATTAAAGAAGGTCTTGATCTTGCCAGAAAATTAGGTAATCATTTTCAACGACATGATCCTGATGAGGCATCTTACAGGGAACTTTATAAAGGTTTATCACGAAATCAAACACAATCTTTAATAACTGATTTCCTTCTAAAAACTACTGAATTATCAACACAGGAGCCTAGAGATGATAATCCAGAAACAATTTCACAAGATGATGAACAAAATAATTCTAGTGATGGCAGTGATATTCTAGTCTTACGCAAAAGTATGCGTTTATTGTCAGAAAGTGACAATGCATAAAAGTTATTTATGTTTATATTATTTTTACTTGTTTTATATTAATGAATTTCAGATATTATTTTCTTTTTTTCAAAGTATAATTTATTTCTTATAATATATTTAAAGAATTAAAATGTGTAAACACGAAATAAATATTTAGTGAACTCTAAAAAGAATTTTTTTAGTATTGTTTTCACCTAATTCTCTTTTTACACGAATTTTTTTTTACACGAATTCTTTGGGAACGTATCTATCCTGTAAAAAGAGAATTAGGTGTAGAAGGAAATTGGACTGCAATATATAGAGCTATCCCATACAGACACAAAAAACTAAAACTTATAAAATTATATCTTTTTATACAATATTTATGTTAAAAAAATAATTCTTTAACTGGATTACTAATAGAATTAATAAAGTTTTTAACTTGAATGTTGTTATTTTGTGATGAATTTATATATATTATTCCACTTACTTTATATTCTAAATTTTAGTTTTTATTATGAATAATTCTTTTACAAAGCATTTTTGGAAAATAGGGGTAAAAATTGTTTTTTGTTTTATACCAAAATTCACGAAATTTCCTTTACATTAGCCTAATATCTTTATTCATAAACCAATAGTGAGCTTCTATGAACTGGATATAAAGAAATCTAGTCTAAACAAACACTATCGCTTCTCACTCGCCGTTCGAGTTGCTGCCTGAAACATCATGACGAGTGAGAGTCGCCACTCGAGCGCAAAGGGTTAAATTAAACAAACTATTAACCATGAAGTACCGCGTGTTACACTGTAAAAGCAACAACTATGACAATACCTCAAAATCTCGGTGAAAAGATTTTTAGAGGTGTACTACCTAGTAGACCGTTATGCGGCTCTGAGCGAATTTGACAGATATGCCGACGTCATTCGTTTTGTGTTTCACAAAATTTAGCTTTAGCCTAGGGGAACTTTGGATTCTACGTCATTCGTTTTGTGTTTCACTAAGCTAAAGCTAAATTTTAAACGAATGTTCCTCTCAAACATTTTTTTTCACCATACCTAACGAGCAAACCTGGTATCTATCATCCTTGCCTCAAAATGCAGTGGTAAGAACGTACATATGTTTGTGTATTATTTCTTGTGCTTGGCAGTTTCTACTTCCTTTCGCTTAATTTTTCTCTTCTTTTTACTGTTTATTCTCATCACTGACGTCACAGCAATCTTGTATTCTATCATTCTTGAGTTTTGCAAAGTACAACCAAATACATTGTATTTTTCACATGTTTTGGATTATAAGAGAATATTTTGTATGCTTCTTTTGGTAGGGATCAACAGCTTGGAGTAAATATTGTTCGTCCTCTTGATCGCATTTTAGGCTAAGCGAACTTGTCTTCTGATCTTCCCAAAACCAATGTAAAGTTTGCAAAACTGCAGAAGATCCTTGATTTCCATACTACTGACATCTTCCAATGGTAATGGCACAGAAGGTGTGAGATCGTCTCTTCTATCTTTCATTCACTGCTCCTTCAATTTTCTCAAGAATAAATAGCTTAAAAGTCTGTAAGGGTATACCAACATATGTCGTCATACTTTAACTGAAAAATTCGACTTTTTTAGTTACAGATGATTCTACGACGAATGCCGATTGGCACCGCAGAGCACCTCTCGAAAAACATATCTCCAAAAAAACTCTGTCATGGGCTTATTTGTCAATATTTTATTATTAATATTTTTTAAAAACTTATTGAAAAGATGTACAATAACATGCAACTGATTTTATTAAAGTATCTTAAGCCATATTTCTGTAAAAAATTAAAAAAAAAGTTTTTTTTTTTAGCGCTAAACCCTTTAAATTTCGAAGAGACTAAATTTCTTTTATAAAACTGATACCATAAAATGTGAAAGTTCTTACTTCACATAAATGGGTTCATAAAAATTCATTCTGATTATGTAAATTATTATGATAAATTCATACCTTGTTTCAATATTTTTATATATTCTTGTTTGAGCTCCTCAGTACTAGTCCGAAGTGTTTGCACGGGCCGTATAGTTCAATATATTTATGAAATAAACACACATTTTAAGATCAATGAATAGAACAATTAATGAATGAACTATGAATAGATTGTTTTAACGACATTTTTGTGATTTCTCATTTAATCTCTTCTTTTACTCGAAATGCTAGAAATGCTTTTTACTGATTTATTTTCTTGTAATTGAAATTAACCGTCCGCATGCGGTAGCTCATCGCAAATGGAGATTTGGGTTCAAAACGTTTCAAAATAAAATTAACATACAATTTTTGGTAGCGTATATTGCATGTGTTGGGCAACCCTGTCTTTATATCTTCATATGGCTGTGTTCATACATACCGCGTCAGAGAACGTAAATTCATCAATCTCATCAATTTACGTTCTCTGCCGCGTCCACACAGGGCAACACAGAGTTGACGGAACTTATAATTTGTGTCTATGAACACAGTCACAGGAAACATTTGTTGCTTCAACTTTGCAAATTCTCTTTTAATGTTGTTCGTGTTGTTTCAGACAGGGCAACTCCGTTGTTTGCAATTGTTTTTAGGTTAATTAGAGGGGCCATACCATAACGCAATAATCTAAATCGTAGTGTTCTATGGTCATCTATTAATGGCACCATAGCCATAAACAGTTGATATTTACATACATTGTCATATATTTGTTGATTTAGAAAGCGCAGAAAGTAAAGAAAAGATAAAAGCATGAGCAGTGACGAGGAAATTGGTAGTATATTCAGTAATATAATGGCATTATATATAGCACTAGCAAACCCGGCCCCCTTCGCTGGGCACACTAAAATTGAATAGATATGGTTTAGAACAGAAAAGATATGGTTTTCATATTATTTATTTCTTTATTCTTTATTCAAGCGCTTTGGCATAAACAATATTTTTTGTTTTTCTATTTGTTTTTGAGTAAATATAAAATATAAATTGAAAATCAGGAATAAAGAAGATTGTTTTTAAATTTCAAATCAACGCATATGAATAACTAAGAAACAATCGTCTTTTTTCCTGATCATCCATGAATTTTTCGTTTCAATTTATATGTTTTATTAAGCATTGGAGCTTTTTTAACCATTATCCATTTTTATTTTTCAAAAAAAAAAAAACGAAAAAATTTTTTTTTTCCACGAACACATAATTTCATTCGGATTTCACATTAAATTCTCAAATTTCGTAAGAAATTATTCACTGTTCCAAAATCCACTCCAAAAAAATTCACAAACAATTTTTACATGTTGCACTTACGTTTTTCCCTTATGGCATCCAAATCAGAAAGAAATATTGACACATTGTAACTCACACTGTCAATTTGACAGTTCAGTTCCGCCCCAAGCGTTAAAAAAGTAAGCGACATTATGGCTGGTTCAAAAGAACGCTGTACCCGTTGCCAGTGCTCCGAATTACAACCAAACTTTACGAAACCCATTTTCAATACTTACTTAACAATGTGCATAAGTTTGGTTTAATTCGGTGCAAAGACACGGCGGGTCCACATTTTGGCATATATTTCCAGACCCTAGTCATCAATAGGTATGAAAATTACCCCGTATTAAAGCACTTATCAACAGCTTTCATTTGATACCCATATTGTACATACACAACCAAAGGTTACTCGGGTCCACGTTTCGATTTATATCTCGAGACCCCAGTCACGGAGCGGCATGAAAAATACTCTGTACTAAAGCATTCACCAACAGCTTCAATTTGATATCCATATTGTACAAACACATTCTAGGGTTCACGTTTTGGTCTCTATCTCGAGACCCTAGTCACGGAGTGGCATGAAAAATACTCTGGACTAAAGCATTCACCAACAGCTTCCATTTGATACCCATATTGTACATACACATCCGAAGGTTACCCGGGTCCACGTTTTAACCTATATCTCGAGCCTTATTTCCAAAATGAAATCTAATCCATGTTACTCGTGGATGATGTAGCTTTCGAATGGTGAAAGAATTTTTAAAATCGGTTCAGTAGTTTTTGTTCCTATTCATTACAACCAAACAAACAAAGTTTTCCTCTTTATAATATTAGTGTAGATAATGCCGCAAATAAACAATCAGCTGTTTATAAGTACGGCGAAAAAACAAATTCCAATTGATCTGAACGGTTACGGCTGTGACTACGACAATATGTGATGTCACGTCTAATTGATTACAGTGTTGCGCATAGGTTTGTTCGATCAGCTTAATTTATGTGGGTATGGTTCTGACCCTTCTACTTGAACCCAAGTAGTATTTATAGAAGGTGGTGTGATTAGAGTAGTTGATTTGCGCTTTTTCCATTCGCCTTTAATTTTGAAATGTCAGTAAAATGGAATAATGGAAATTTGTTGTTGTGATGTGAATGCGAGTCCCCATTTAGTAGACGGCCATAAAGTTGGTGTAGTGTCCACACAAATAATTTCATGCGATTCAAGAAATACCAATAAATTGTCGGCCGACAAAATGTGGAATATCCGGGGATTCTAAAGGCCCGTCTACCTCCAACTTTCGGCGTTCACTTCGCTTTGTTGCAGATTGCATTTCAGTGCAAAAAACATCACTAAATGGAGGGCTCGGCACTAATTAGTTTTTGGCGCTTTAACTAAAAAAAAGCACTAAATAAAGTGCTTAAAGCACGAAGTTGGCAACTATGCACAGAACAAAGAAATAAATATGAGCAAGACGATTCGCCTTCAAAACACCACAACACAACAACAAATCCACGAAAGTGTAATCAAAATGGATGCAGAAAACAGAAAAACGAACTAGCAACGAATATAACAAGCGCAAGTGGGCGAGAAAAATTATTTGCAAATTGCGAACGTAACTGTCTGGTTGTCTCTTAAAGAATATCTGTCAAGGGCTTACATATAATTGTTTAATTATTTCATTTAAAGAAAGTGTAAAGAAAAAGGATAAAATAGTGAATTTGTAAAGCCTACAATAACGGAGTCGCAACGACGAGACAATCGGAGGGCAGCAAATAAGTGCCATAATTCCATTAGTACAGTGCGTTTACAGGCAGCTTCAGGAAATACGCATAAACAAAAAAGAGGTAATTACAAAATATATGTATTAAATATTTATATGCAAATCGTTTAAGCAAGTGGGGCACAGAGAACGGTAAAATTTTCGATTTTAGTTAAACTCACTAAAATTTCGTCATGTGACTGCAGACCAATGAGTTACTTGTTTTTCTGATAGTTTTGGATGCATCGGTTGCGCAAAAAATCTGTTTTGCGCAGTAATCGATTGTTTACTAATCTCAAGCTGCAACTATGATAATAGTTTTGAAATTGTACAAGTCCATAAATATGTGCAAACCGAAATATGTGCCATGAAAACTCGAAACAGCTCACGATCCTGAAAGATTTACTTTTTTTTTTGGTAAACAGAACGACTTTGCTGGTGGAGCTACTTATATATTTATTTTAATTGTTTAACGACATGCGATACCTTTGTTCAATGAATTTCACAATAAGTATAGATGCCTAACTGCTTTAATTTACGTATACAGGGTGGTTAAGACAGCAGCATTCGCATTAAAACTGAAATGAAGTAAAGAAAACTCCATTTATTTCCGCATATTATAAGTTTATAGAGAGACAGACATAATCAAGATGAATTGACTCAATTCCATACTGCAGTTTTACAATGAACCTTCTACTGAACATCTCTGCATACGAACTTCGTTTTTATTTCAGGTGTATGGCAACACCAACTTTTCGCTAAATCAGACAACTTTAACATTAAATTACTTGAAAACTAAGCGAGATATCAACAAATTTTACTTATTCATTTCGTTTTCTTTTGTCGAGTTCTATAAGAATCCGCCATTAAATTGCGGCGCCACGGAAACAGCAGTATTGCCTGGCTTTGAAGTAGCTCAGTTTCCGACCTATTTAACTTATGGCTCGGCCAAAAACCTCAGTTTCCTTCCACAAAACGTCGAGTTATTGGAATCGGCTGTAAGCTAATTATCTTCGACGGAGTTGTGCTATCTCGATCAAACAGCCACTATCTAGTCGTGCACACCGTACGGCGAAAGGGATCGTGAGTACTGTTACTTAGCTAACCAAAAAGATACCTGCTTTTGGACAGCCCTGTATAAGTATGTGATTTTTTTTCTAATGGAGAAACGAGTTGACTTTACTGTGGAGGCATCCATAGAAAATGATCGTCTGAACAGCTACATATGTAATAAACTCAGGGCTAATTGATTTCTGTTTGCTCTCTCCGAACGTTTGTGTGATAGCGCAGAAGTAGTTTTAAATGCAAATTAACACCATGTTTTTTGTTTGTTTGTTGTTTATAAATATTTTAAAAACTAAGTTTTAGAAACTAACTAAAGTTATAATATAGGAAAGTTTCATGAGATTAATTTAATTTTACTTGTGTTTATGTATTTAAAAATATTCATAGAAAGGAATAGTTAAAATGCATTAATAAATATTTTCAACATATTCTCAGTCTCTCAGTGTCTATTTGTTCCCTCGTCTTTGCTGTGCCAAAATGGGGACACAACAAAATGTTTTTTTCTTCTTTTTTTTGCCTGATCTTTGTTTATTATTAGTGCTCGCATTTGGTGTTATCTAGAAATTCAACCTAAAGTTGTTTAAAATCCGACTCATTTGACCCCATTCGTAATTCAATACATTTTTACTTTCATAAACAGAAGAAAGATAACAAAGAATAATAAGAAGAAAAATGGCTAGGAAAGCTTCTCTAGTTTCGATGAGTAATGGCTTATCTGTGAGAACCCTGGTTTAGCCTATCCTCTTACGAGCCACTCACTGCTATAAAGCTTAAATGTATGAATGATAATTTTTCTTCGTGAATCCATTGGGGTTTGCTTTGTATAGACATTTTTTTTATTTATTTATTTATTGTTCTGAATTTACATTTTTTTATGTATTTTTTTTTAATTTTTTTTTATATTTTTAATTTTTTTTATTTTTTTAATTTTTTCTATTTTTTCTTTTATTTTTGAAAGCTTACATGATAATAAAATTATTAGTAAACTCAAGCAAACGCAGCGGTAACAGCAGAGACTTTCGGCTGTGTATAGAAATTATTTACATGGTTCATTGGTTTCGTTTTCGCGTGCTTTTTTTGTCTTTTTTTTTTTTTTGTATAAATAAATTCCATCTTTTCCTCAATACAATTTTTTTTGCATTTGTGTAAATATGTAGGTACATACTCACATATGGCTTTATTTTTCCACAATACAAGTCTTTATTTAAAATAAAACAAAAACAGTTGCTTCTCTCCTCTCTCTCTCTCTCTCTTTCTACTTGAATTTTTACTCTTCTATATTATTTTACTTTTTTTTGCGACACTGACGTGACAAAATTACCTGATAATCAGCTGTTGAGGCCACATATACGCTCGCAAAAGAGCTACACATGTGCATATACATAGTGTTATGTACCCAAATATTCTAATTAAATTGTTTGCATTGCCCTTAACGTTTTCGTGATCTGCATTAGTGTACTTATTTGCAAACATGTAGATTTAAATTTTAATTACGATTTTATCAGCGTTGCTTTTTTCTAGTTTGCCGTTACAGTTCATAATTTTTGTGCAGGACTTAATTGATCTTAATTGTGGCTATTTATTAACATGCAATGTTTTCATTAACATTTATGCAACTATTTTAGGGAGTTTTTCTTATCTAAAAGAAAAATACCAATCGCTTTACACAAATGCATTGTTTTTCCATAAATCTATATTAAATTTTTATTTCTTTTTTCTCTTAAAAAATTTGCTGTAATTTCCATTTAACACTTTATCGACCGGTTGTGGTTGAGGCTGCCACTCATTAAGTACCGGCTAAATTTTCACTATGCATTGTGTTGTGCTTATTCCTTTTTTTTTTAAGTAATGGAATTTTATTGATATTTATACTTCATTTTGTATTTGTTTTATACAATTTATTGCCTGTTTAACTTACATTCATGAAATAAATTCAAGGTAACAGTAATTAAATTTTTTAATATCTATTTAGAATGTGGTAACTCTTGTAACGGTCTCCCTTATGTAAGGGAATATTACAAAATTTACATACGAAACATATTCGACTTCTTATCTTTTTCGATGCACATACTTTACATTGTTTTTGGGGGTTTTTGCATTTACCACTTGTCTCTATTCTTATCCATTTGTGCTTCTTTATGGATGATAATCTTTCTGGGTGATCTGATTTTGGTGCTCTTCTTGTAGGCACTGAAGTATTTTGGTGGTTATTTGAGCATCTAAGCAAAACTCTTCATCTGCACATTCTTTATCCATTAGAAACGGCAAAAAACTATTATAATTGACAAAAAATTGGAGAGGTCGGTACAAAGCTGCAAATAATTAATGACGTTGGCGCTGCGAAGTTATAAAAAGAGCAACCCACTGACAAAAACCGTCGATAACCAAAAGCCGAGTAATAGGCTACCGGTCAATAAGCGCTGGCAATCGAAAAGCCTATAAATAGGCTACCGGTCGATAAAGTGTTAACACGTTCACGCCGGCGCGTACTGGCCTCTGGTGACGGTCCAGCATGCTTGACTGCGCTTTGTGTGTGTTAGTGCAGTCGGGTGTCGTCGTGTCACACATGTTTGTTGTCGGCTTTTGAATGATGAAAATCAAAAATTTTAGATATTAGCGTCAAGCACCCGACACGCACACATATAAGCCTGCTGGACAAGCATGTTGGAGCGTCACCAGAGGCCATACCACCGGTGGCTCGCACAAGATTGCTTCATGGGACGGCGTGTACCACCAATGGTACTTTATTAGACGGTACCTATGAGATGAGCAGCCATAAACGACTACCCTTATGAAAAAATTTCGTTTTATATAACCTGCAATCGCTTCCGATAGAGCGAAAAGATGTAAACGTTGCCGTCTGTGGGCGAAGACCATGAATAACAGCGCCGGCGGGAACGTGTTAAAGTGTTGAATTTAATATTTCAAAGTTAGTCCCGTTTATTCATTATTTCACTATTTTTTTTTGAAATTCTCTGCCCAAATTCGTGTAAAAATTAAATTGGGATATTTTAGGATGCAACTCTTTGTATTTCTTTATTGAGAAATATCTACTTGCACCATTAAATTTGTTAATAATTCATTGTTTGCATTTGTTCCAGATTTAACGCCAAAATGCGCGCAGTATTAATCTTTGTGGCGTTGTTCGCCTACGCCAGTGCGGTCTCGTTCAGCGACCTCGTGAAAGAAGAGTGGTTTGCCTTTAAGGTAAGTTCTTCAATTTCCAACTGTTTTTTTTAATAATTGAATTTAAGTTTCAATACAATTGAATAAGTCTTTTATCTGTGTCACAAGCAAGTTGTCAATTCTGGTCTAAATCCGGCATGTTGCAAGTGGATAAAATCGAAATGAAGCGTCCAGCTGCTTCCATTGTCCGTATTTGCTATATAAAAGATCCTAACAATGGAAAAGTAATAGCTGAATGAAATTATTAGCTTACAAGCCATCTCGCAGCGGAATATGTGAAATCATCTGCTTTGGCTGTGAATAAGGGCGAATGTCATGTCGATTCGAAGATTCGCCGCCGGTACATATTGTTGTAACAACATCAAACATTTTCCATGCATTTTTGCGTAATTTGCTGATGTGAGAGTTATTGGCCATATATAAAGGGTTTTTCAATTGGCGCGGGTCGATTTTGGCGCCCTGTGGCAGCCATTTTGTTTATTACTCAGTTGTTTATGCCAAATCATCATGGCAAGTTACACGATTGAACAGCACGTTCAAATGATAAAACTTTATTATCAAAATGAGTGTTCATTAACGCAAACGTTGCACGCATTGCCCCCATTTTTCGGTAGACGTGGTGGCCCTTCCGATTTCTTATGGCCCATATTGAACCATATGGACCTTGACGGCATGTGGTTACAGCAGGACGGCGCTACGCTCCACACAGCTATTTTATTCCATTTCAACATCTACCTGTCCTTATTGAAAAACCCTTTATTATATATTCGGTTGTTGTTGTAGTAGCAAAAACGTCCCCATACATGTGCGGCGAGTCCTTGGCCGGATATGTGGTAAATCCGGGTTATTCCAGTAATGTAGAACCGACTGTCGGGGAGTCGGTCTGTTAGCTTAGAACCAACTATCGGGAGGCGCCGGTCGTTCCCACGGCAATCGGTTCTTTGCTACCCGAACGACCCGGATTTATATCTGGCCAAGTACTGTCACTCCAGCAGCATTATTTGCCTTATATGTATGGGAAATGCTTATGCTGCTGCAACAACAACGTCAGAGCTGAATTCTAATTTCATTTTAGGCTTCGTTTTGACGAAGTATTAGTTAAATGTTTATTATTCACTCCAGCAGCTTTTTACAAATGTGGAAATATTTTCTGATTTTATCACAGCTAAGCAAAGAGAAGTAAATTGTGGTTTATCCCATTTTCATAATTTATTTGGCGAAGTTAATGTCTTCCTTGTTGAACTTGGGAAAAAGTTTACTTATTATTACCTGTTTCGTTTTCATACAATCAGGCTTCAGCAAAGAGCATAAAAACCTGAAATTTTTTTTTGTTGTTAGTTTAGGATTATTCCAAATTCCCATCACTTAATTTAGGAATGTTATAAAAAGCCATAAACTCTTGGTTTTGATTTATTCTCTGGGGAAAAACGCTCTGTATTCCGGATTATGCACAACTCGATTATTGATTGTTTCGTTTAATTTCTTCAAAGAAATGTCTTTAATTATTGTTAATTTTCACCAATTAGCTAAATAAGTATTATTATTGATATGTATGTGGATATTTTAATACTTAGTAATGATTTTTTTTTTTTATTATTGGCAATATGCACTGACCACTGCTTTTGTGCATTGTTGTTGGCCGGTACTCCGTGCTAAGAATTATTGCGAACTCAGACTGGTGTAACAATGACTGGCACGGCTTGTGTGGAATGACTAATTTGCGGCGTCAATAGAATTGTTGCTTCTGGATTGCACGATTCTTACACGGTTTTATAGCATGCGTTGCCATACAATGTTTCAAAACTATATATATGTATGTATATTATGTACGTGTGCAATATGCACGTGAGTGGACTGTTTACTACTGCGTGTTAATCGTAAATGCAGACGCCAAAAAATGTCGACACCTCAAATGTTGTAAATTGCTAAATTTTCTTTTTATTAGTTTTCATTGAATGCAAAAAAAAGTATGCTTTTGACGACTTTCTTTGTTGAATCATTCAATACAATAAATTAAATGGCGATTCGTTGACAAACAAGTTTACATAATAAATAATTAAATAATTCCTTCTTACACATTGTTGAGAATGTTGAGACGCATTTTTATCTGCGCCTTTCCTGGCGATTTGACAACACACCATCAAGGAAGTGCTCAGAGGAGAGGTTATAGAACTTAAGCTGGCACCACATCGTGAGCTCGCGCCAAAGCAAAGCCTTTATGTGGAGGGTGAAGAAGATTTAAATATTTCAAAAACCTCCATAAGAATAAACTGCGAACGCGGGCAGATATTCTTACAGACTGCAGATGCAGACTGCGAAGTTGTTGCTGTTGTAACATCATCAATCTTTCCCATTACATCAACAGCTCTGACTGGCTGACTGTAGATATCTGCTTGCTGGACGTCTCACAATGGTATCAAGACGGCGCTTTAGTGCTAATTGGGCAGTGCTCGAGTGGTACTTCAACCATTTCAACTACCTTCCTGCCTACCTAACATCGTATACATATATATTTTTTCCCCCGTCGCTCCTAGCTGAAACATAGAGCCTCAATAATCAATTTAAAATTAAATTTATTTAAAGTTAGGAACTTCACGTGCCGCCAAGAGCGGCCCATTTGTAACGCTTCTGCTTCGACTAGTCGCCTCCACGTGTTGGTTGGTCTGCCGCATTTGCGACTTTCTTGTATGTTCCAGTTGTTGTTGTTGTTGTTCTAGCAGCATAAACTTTCCCCGTGCATATACGAGGAATGCTGCTGAAGTGACAGTCCTTGGCCGGATATAAATCCGGGTCGTTCCAGTTACGTAGTACCGACTGTCATGGGCAACACAGACTGCGAAGTCATCTGTAAAGGTTCGGGATATAGACTAATTGTTCCTGTCGGTTCTGTGACTTGCCCCCAGAGGCAAGGATCCGGACGAGGTGTTGCGTATAGTAGAGACTATAATAGATTTTAAGCGTTGTTGTAGTAGAATAAACATTCCCCATACATGACAGTCCTTGACCGGATATAATAGGGCTGTCACAATGGGTATGTTCCGTCTATTGCGGCAACGCATTTGACTGGCGTGATGTGTTAAACGTACCTTGGTGCCACAATGAAAGTATTGCCGCATATAAAAAAATTAAAAACAAACGATGTTCTTGTTGTGAAAGCAAATATAGGGTGTTTTTTTTTAGAGGTTAGGTTTTGAAGATGAAATAAAACGTATATGTATAATTTAATGTTATGACCAAGAATTTAGCTTTATTATAAAGATAAGGGTTTGCCATTATGTTTTAAAAATGATTTCGGGCAAGTGGCCGCCGCGGCTGGCTCGAATAAATTCCAGCCGAGAGGCCCAATTTTCGACCACTTTTTGCAGCAATTGGGGCCGTATGTCAGCAATAACGCGCTGAATATTCTCTTCCAAGGCGTCAATCGTCTCGGGCTTATCTGCGTAGACAAGCGACTTCACATAGCCCCACAAGAAATAGTCCAACGGTGTTATATCGCACGATCTTGGAGGCCACGCCACAGGTCCACGGCGCGAGATAATGCGCTCACCAAAAGTTTCCTTCAATAAATCGATTGTTGCGTTGGCTGTATGGCATATAGCGCCGTCTTGTTGGAACCAAAGGTCGTCCACATCAACATCGTCCAATTCAGGCACGAAAAAGTCATTAATCATGGCTCTATAGCGCTCTCCATTGACTGTAACATTATGGCCGGCTTCATTTTTAAAGAAATATGGACCAATGATTCCCTCTGCCCATAGAGCACACCAAACAGTGACTTTTTGAGGATGTAACGTTATGCTTACTCCAAATGCGACAATTTTGCTTATTGACATACCCATTCAACCAAAAGTGAGCTTCATCGCTGAACAAAATTTTCTTCGATGCGTCGCGCGAACCGAACCATTATTTTCGTAATAAATTTGCACGATTTGCAAACGTTGTTCAGGTGTAAGTCTATTCATTATGAAATGGCAAACCAAACTGAGCATAAATCAAGTGACAGCTGTCAAAAAGACCATCTACGAAAAAAGTAGTGCCAACTTGAAAACCTAACCTCTAAAAAAACACCCTATATTATATTTCGGTTTTTGTTGGTTGTGAAATATACCTATTATAAAATGAATGCTTAGTGAAGCGAAAGAGGGTTTTAAAAGAATTTATGGTAGTGACTGTGTTTGCGACCATAACTTTGAGATCAGAACGCACATTCATCAGGACTACTTGGGTAATCCATTATGTTTCGACTTGACTTTAGCAAAATTAAAAAAAAAAATTTATAATTGTAAAAGTTATCGCTATTTGTGTGGAGCCCGTTTCGCCAGAAGTTCCTTGCGCTGATCATCACAAGTCCTTGGAGATTAATCTAAAATCAATCGGACAAAGAAAATTAGTTTTATTGATAAATAATTTTCTGCCTGATCGAAGTTTTTTCCTTCAAAATTAACAATATGACGGCCTCAGGAAATATTTTTCAGATTTTCGAGAAAAAAAACCGACAATTGTTTAAAAAAGTCGAAATTAAAAAAAAAATCTTCGACCTCACACGAGTTTTTTATGCTTCTCAAAAGCAGTATAAATTTTATTGAAATATACCAAGCGGTTTTTAAGTTACCAGTTCAAAAAACACAGTTTTGAGAAAAACGCATTTAAAAGTTTTGTTATCGATTTATGGAGCGCCCGAGCCCCCGAGCGCCCTTTCACACAATATTTTTAAGAAAATGCATACAAAAAAATCAAGTTTTTTGAAAATTCTGACTACCCCTAAATCCTTAATTTAAATTCAATTTTTTTGTTGCATTTAATTTAATATAATAAAGAACATCACCGATAAAAATTCGCGCGATACAAAATTGTTCTTCAAACAGTTGTCATATTCGCCGCGCTTGCCGTACGGCAAAAGTAGAAAGTTGCCAATTTTTGTGCATTCCGGCAATGGCGTACGGCACGTGTGTGGGGGCTTCAACCCAAACACACATCATTTATTTTGCTGTCAGTCAAATTCGTTGCCGCAACGGTTCAAATCTCCGAAATGAAAAAAGCAGTTATTTCTAATAGCGGTCGCCCCTCGGCAGGCAATGACAAACCTCCCAGTATAGTTCTGCCATAAAAAAGCTCCTTATAAAAAAAATGGAAAAAAATTTCTTTCTCGTATTAATTTATTGAATTCATTGCCCTCAAATGAGATAACAAATGTCTCTGTTTCTATATTCTGTTTCTACAATAAATAGTCATTCAAGCGATTATTTGCTATGTACAAATATAAGCAGATGCAGATATACATACATACATATGTATGTGAATTCTTTCGATAATAATTGTTTTCCAACACTTCTTTGGAACACTACTCACGTTTCTTCAAATTGTTGTTGGATTAAAGAAGCTATATGCCGCTTATTAGCTGCTGCGTAGTTGCAATGCGACAACACGCGCCAGAGAGATCACACGGTCCGGTCACACAGACTGATATGACAGCTGGGATAAGCCTAAATGCATGCATCCATGCAGCGGGTTTTAATCAGCCTTCTTATTTTGCTTGTTTTTACACTACAGTCTAGCATTTTCTTATCACAAAATGTTACGAATACGAAAAAAAAATGGTCGTACTAATCACCAATAATAGTGGAACCAGTTTGGAATAGATCTTTTCGTTAGCACTTGACAGCTTTCATTAAGAATTTTATTTATATTTACAAAGTTTTGCAACTGCGTTGTAGTTCTACTCATTCAAATGGGTCAGCCAATCAGCAGCAAAAACAAAACTAAACAAAAAAATGTCACTTCTGTAATCTATTATTTATTGGTGTCAATTTATATACAAATACGGTGCTTAAAAGTATTTATTTTATCATCTATAAAGTCTATACTCCTTTTTGTGTTGGTACTAAAATTAGCTTATCGGCCACAAGTGCATAGTGGCTCCGAGACTGTGCACAAATAAGAGCAATTGCAGTATTTTAAGGTCGAGTGGAACTGGGCCCAATATACGTTTATAAAAATACTTACGTACCGAGTATTTCATTTTTATCTGACCAGATTTAAAATATTTAAATTATTTAGAATCATCCCTTACGTGGTTTCTAAAACATTATGAAGCACTCGCGCATAAGTTAGGATATGTTTTTGTGGCAGTCGGCTTTGAATAGCCAACTCACTTAGACCATTCAGGTCCGTCAGTGTTTATTCATCATGAAAAAGAAAACATCTTACATTAATATGATCAAAAGAAGGGGGGAAAAGGCTCACAACCACCTAATTTCCTCTTACAAATTTAGCATGCGCATTTTAGGAAATATTTTGAGTATATATGTATGTATTGTTATTAATATCTATTCTATATATATAAAGTTGTATAGGGCGAAAAAATTTTCACGCCAACAACGTCACTGGGATTTAGATTCCATTGAACGTTTTTAGTAAGCCTGAAATGTTGATAATGAATGGTAGGTCCAGATCAAGGTCGCAACAAGCGAATATAATTTTATTTATAAATAAAACTCATTGGTTGATTGTACTTAGTCTTGCCATAAATTCTGTGACAAATTTCACAATGCATACCGCGAGAACAAATTCGCAGAAAAAGTTCCGTTATTTTTGCTTTTGTTCGTATGCATTGTCTACTCATAAATTATACTCAGTTTCGTGGCAAATTTGGAAAAAGCGGAAGTGGGATTTACAAATTGCTGAAAAACCTCAATATTTCAAGAATGTTTGTTTACCGCACCATCAATCGTTTTCCCAAGGCACATCCACTAACTCTTAGAACTCTCTTCTATGGAGAGCGTTGGATCTTCCAACAAAATTCCGCTCCACTCCATAGGGCAAAAATACCCAACAGTGGCTAAAAAACAATATTCCTGGATTCATAGCCGCAGAAGATTGGCCATTTGGTGGAGGTCCAGATCTGAATCCATTTGATTACACAGTTTGTGGTCAGAATTGGCGAACATGGCCTGTCTGTCACAGAAATTTGGAGAGTCTCAAACAATCTTTGGTTCGAGCAGCTGAATGGCCTAATCGTTTGAAGGCTTGAGTAAAAGCAAATGGTGACCATTTGGAATGAATATTTAAATATTTTTTCTTTTCTTTTCATTGAAAAAGTATTATAATTTCATATCTCTAACGGACTTAACTTGTAACAGAACTTATGGCAGGCCTAAGTACAAAGTCTAACTGAAGGCCAATCATTACTTCTTTTATCATTTTATCAAACACTAGCAAACCCGGTCCCCTTCGCTGGGCACACTAAAATAGAATAGATATGGTTTAGAACAGAAAATATATGATTTTCATATTATTTATTTCTTTTTTCTTTATTCAAGCGCTTTGGCATAAACGATATTTTTTGTTTTTCTATTTGTTTGTGAGTATATATAAAATATAAATTGAAAATCAGGAAAAAAGAAGATTGTTTTTAAATTTCAAATCAACGCATATGAATAAACAATCGTCTTTTTTCCTGATCATCCATGAATTTTTCGTTTCAATTTATATGTTTTATTAAGCATTGGAGCTTTTTTAACCATTATCCATTTATATTTAAAAAAAAAAAAAAACGAAAAAAATTGTTTTTTTCACGAACACATAATTTCATTCGGATTTCACATTAAATTCTCAAATTTCGTAAGAAATTATTCACTGTTCCAAAACCCACTCCAAAAAAATTCACAAACAATTTTTACATGTTGCACTTACGTTTTTTCCTTATGGCATCCAAATCAGAAAGAAATATTGACACATTGTAACTCACACTGTCAATTTGACAGTTCAGTTCCGCCCCAAGCGTTAAAAAAGTAAGCGACATTATGGCTGGCTCAAAAGAACGCTGTACCCGTTGGCACTGCTCCGAATTACAACCAAACTTTACGAAACCCATTTTCAATACTTACTTAACAATGTGCGTAAGTTTGGTTTAATTCGGTGCAAAGACACGGCGGGTCCACGTTTTGGCATATATTTCGAGACCCTAGTCATCAATAGGTATGAAAATTACCCCGTATTAAACCACTTATCAACAGTTCCATTTGATACCCATATTGTACAAACACATTCTAGGGTCCACGTTTTGGTCTCTATCTCGAGACCCTAGTCACGGACCGGCATGAAAAATACTCTGGACTAAAGCATTCACCAACAGCTTCCACTTGATACCCATATTGTACATACACATCCGAAGGTTACCCGGGTCCACGTTTTGACCTATATCTCGAACCCTATTTCCAAAATAAAATATAATCCATGTTACTCGTGGATGATGTAGCTTTCGAATGGTGAAAGAATTTTTAAAATCGGTCCAGTAGTTTTTGAGCCTATTCATTACAACCAAACAAACAAACAAACAAAGTTTTCCTCTTTATAATATTAGTATAGATATCTTAGACATTCAGTCATTTCCTTCGTAATTTTGAACATTTAAATTTTGGTGTATTTTTCAATATGCCTTAGCGCCACAGTGCCCTATCCCTTCAAAAATATGCATCGATTCGATTGAGCCGTTGTTTGTGCGAAAAATTAAATCGAGTAAAATCTTAAAATTTGAATTTTTACGTTTTGTTTTTACTACCAGAACAGCAATTTCGCATCAATTTTTAGGGTCCCTTAACCTCGGCCGAAATGGAAAACAAATTTAGTCCCTCAGGTCAATGGGTTAGGTTGGGTTAGTAAGAAGGCATAAGAAGAAGTCTGATAGGAAAGTAAAAAAAAACTCGTATTTTAGCAAATATTTGTTTCAGTTTATGTATATATATTTTTTTTTTTAATTTTTTATTTTTTTTTTAATTTTTAATTTTTTTTTTAGGCCACCTCAAATTTATCGATTCTTATTTTATATGGAATTTTCAGATATTTTGGCAAAAACCATATAAATGCTCCATATTTTTTTGTTTAAATAAATGTTTACAAATTCGTTATCGAAAGTCGAATAACCCTACTTTTCTAGGGTTATGTTTCCTTAAAAGCGCAATTTTTTTCTCATAATTTCATCCAAGTTATTTAGCAATTGAAATATTATATATGTTGGCATGATATATGTATGTAGTGCATCAACACAATTTGAAATCCTCCCAAACACATTTGCTAAAACGCAAGCAAAACAAACTTGTGGCATGGCATGTCAGCGCTAAGATCGACCTTCTGGCTCGCAAGTAAGTTTGGCAACAACTGACTGCTTATTGTCTTTCAACCTGCCAAGCTTATCATTTGGCAGTTTGATATTGTGGCAAACTTGCAAATCCCAAATACGAGTATTTACATACAACCATTTTTTTACATACCCATCGCATAGTCAATTACTTCGTTAATAATTTTCCGCTCATCCACCATCTTCCGCGTTTTGTAGAGCCAAATTCAACACAGCAGCTCTTTTTGTTGTTGTTAAACTACTGCTCTGTTAAACTTTACTACAGTTGAGCATGAAAATAATAAATGCATGTAGCTGCACAATTACTTAGCATACTTTTAGGCGCATGCGGAAATAGAATTGCTTGCAGTAAACAAACTTATCTGTGCGACCCGCATTCACATACATACACATGCACACATATAATGTGCTTTGTTGACGTTGAATCAAGGCGAATATTTTATCTATAACTGTTAAATCGTGAGCAAACGCATCACAGACAATATAAGAGTTAGCTTTTGGAAGTCAGAAATTGCAAATATTCATACTACTTGGGGCTACTATTATTCTTATTATTTTGGGACCATAGTGCACTGCAACTTTTAACCCTCCGTTGGACACCTTTTTTAAAATCTTCGGTTGGACACCTGGGTTTGCCCATTTTTTCGTTCCGTTCGTGGATCCTTTTTAAAAAGTTCTATCCAAAAATCGATAGAAAATTAAATTTTAAGAAGCTACGTGGAAGCTCAAGTCGTTAGCTATCATAGAAATATGTTAAACTCACGTCCAAAGTCGAAAAAGCCAGACCTGGTGCTCAACGGAGAGTTGCACGTTGTCTATTGTAAATGACCGCGCGCTCATTACTGGAGGTTACTAATGAATTTGAGCCCTTGCTTAAGCTTTTTGTTCCATGTCATCAATGGAATTTAGAATCAAACCATCCAGGTGTGCGAGTACGGAAGAGATGCTCTGACGCGTCATCTTCCAGCTTCCTCTTGTTTCCGCTTGTGAAATAACAACGAAGATTACAAAGAGCCGTATAGTAACCGGTGAGTGCTCGTAGGACTTATCTGCCTAGGCTTAGTAGGCTTGCTTTCCCTACCTCTGCCATGCGCTTTCCATCCAGTTTCATATGAATTCCTTGACTTCCGAGTCGTCTATAACGTCCTTTATGTGTTTAGGTGAGCTTTGATGGACCGGCAAAAGGGCTGTCATGACGTTCATGCCCTGGTAGCCAGCCTAGTAAAACGGTGTTCCTTGCTCCCAGGGTGTTGAGAACAATAAGGCATTCCTCAATAAGTTGATAGACTTCATTAGACGTCATCAATTTTGGCTGAAGTCCTGAAAAAGATTCACACTTTAATTCAACTAGTAATTATGCGAGGCCTAAAGCCAAGATGGAATCGGGAGTCGGAGCAGGAGTTTTTCTCTAAATTGGCCAATTTATCTATCTCCTTTAAATTGCCGAATACTGCTAGTGTTTTTCGAGCTGAAGTCTTTGCGATCCTGCAGGCATGCAAAATGCTTAAGGAACGCGGGAACGAGGGAGATATTAACGTTTTCTCCGATAGTCAAGCCGCGATCAATGCTCTGACGACGCCATGGTGCAGAACGAAATTAGTAAACTCCTGTAAAGAGGATCAGATTTCTTAAGTGTACAGGTAATATTTCTTTAATCTGGGTTTCAGGATATAGGAACATAGAGTGAAATGAAATTGCTTATGAGCTTGCTAGGAAGGGGACGAGACCTCCTACCCGGTCATCGGTATCCTGCACAAATTATTTCTCAGGAAAGCGCCGAAAAGGTGAAGCTCCATTTCTTCATGAGCTATTTCGAAAACCTTTGCCCCACTGCAAATACGAAGGACTCAGAAAGTCCTTTGGACTCCTCGCCATTCAATTTCCAAACTCGTAGCGGTCTTTACCGGCCACTGGACGATCGGCACTCACGCGGAAAAGCTAGGGTTACCATTTATCCCCCATTGCAGAACTTGTGAAGACCTTTCAGAGAGAGAGACTGTTGAGCACCTTCTCCGTACATGTACGGGTGTGGCAGCTAGACGATTAAGATCACTGGCTGCTCCTTTCTTCGACAGCCTGGTGCAGTGCGCCAACCTAAATCCCATCAATTTTTATTTATATCAACAGTTCTGGCTGGCTGTAGATATCTGCCTGTTGAAGGTCCCATAATGATATCAAAACCGCGCTTTAGTGATAGACTGGCACTTCAACCATTTCACCTACCTACGCAAAAACTGCATATCAGCTGATTTTTGTTACAATATTCATTGCTCGTGGTTTTATTCGGCTTGTTCTGCCATGTATATTTTCAGAATACTTTCAGTGAGAAAAAAATTGTACACATTCGTCGATTAAGTTCTGCTTAATCTGCTTGACTTCAAAACGATAAAAAGTACTCACTTCTTCCTCTTCTAAGCTAAAAGCCTGCTAATGTTTGTTAAAAGAAAAACGAAATGCACTAACACAACATAGAAAGTAGATTTGGTATCGAAAAATCGTACCTTTCGGTATTTACGGGATCGACATCAATTATCTGTCCCGCACTCATCTATAGACACAATTCTACACATATGAGCCCAACCGCCTGAATGTTCAATGGCAAGTACAATTACGCCTGCTGATGTTGAAGCCTTAACGATGTAACTGAGAAATAAACGAAGAAATAAATAAATACAAAACTCAATTCGTCGCCTATTCATAGACCGCAGCGCCCGAAAAGGCAAGAAAGTTAAATAAATGAGCACTTAAAGTAAATGCTATTAGATGAGTTATTCAAAGTGCTTTCGTACATTGAAGGGGGCATTCCATTGAAAACCGTAAACAAGAAATGGCTCTTCAGGCAATGTCATAGCCGCTGCGAACCGTTTCGAACTTGGACTGATGTGGAGTCACGCTCAACTTCGTTATCTTTAACTTCGCGATATAAGCGTACGTCGGCCTATATTTGCATCCGTATTTGTTCATGATTCGGGTTTCTTCGGTGACGTATTGTGCGAGCTGATAAAGCCATTTTCAGTGCGGAATTCTGGCTTATCGGCTAGTGCGTCTCAGAGAGAATTAACTTGCATGGAAAACGTGTTTTAAGAAGATAAATATTTTACTGATAATCATAGCTTTGGATTCGTTAACTTGCTTCTAGCAAGGCGTATCAGCTGAGTGGTGTCTGTGTCTGATTGTCAAAGTAAGAGTATTTGTTTTTGTTTTCTTTCATCTTCCTTTGGCTGGAATTTGACAATAGGCCACAAAATTGCTGTATTTGTAGAAACGATATCCCTGTCGCTGATTCTAACTCAAATTCATCGCGTGATTAAAAGTAAAGTATAGGGTGATCAATCATGAGGTGCTTTTTTCAATAGTTAAAAAAAAACAAAAATGTAAATTATGTTCAAAACCTTTATTTATCATTTGAAAGGACATTCTTTGACATTTACTTTTTGAATATGACTTCATTCAAATGTTGGCCGCAACTACGCTTAAGGTGGTCCATTCTGAAGGTCCAATTTTCAATCACTCGTTCGAGCATTTCGACTGGTATGTCGTGAATAACACGCGTAATGTTGGCTTCCAGAGCTTCAATCGTAGCTGGTTTATCAGCATAGACCTTGGACTTCACGAATCCCCAAAGAAAAAAGTCCAAATGTGTGATATCACAAGATCTTGGTGGCCAACTCACAGGTCCTAAACGTGAAATCAGCTGCTCTCCGAAATGACTTCTCAATAAAGTCATTGTTTCACGAGCTGTATGGCACAGAACGCTGATTTTCATAATACAGTTGAACAATTTGTAGACGTTGTTGCGGTGTGAGTCTTTCCATGATGAAATGCCAAACGCTGTTCAACAAATCCACGATGACAGTTTGCCACAACTCGCGCGCGATCTGTAAAAAAAACGCAAATGAAAAAAACTCCTCTTAATTGATCACCCTATATAATAATATCATCGGATTTATACCCGCCCAAGGACTGTAACTCCAGCAGCATTTCCCGCGCATGTATGGAGAATGTTCATGCTGCTACAACAACAACAACAACAACCATCAAATGTTCTAATATTATAATAGGACTATGAATAAGTTCGTGCGGTTTTTTTCGAAATTTGAAACTATTGACGTAAAATGGTTACAAATTTAATATTCAAAGTATTGTCCATCGCTTACTACTACTTTTTCCCATCTTTCTGGCAATTCACGGATTCCCTTTGTGAAAAATTCGGTCGGTTTTGCCGCAATCCACGAATCGATCCATTTTTTGACTTCATCGTAATTACGGAAGTGCTGGTCAGCCAGGCCATGTTGCATCGATCGGAAGAGATAGTAATCGGATGGCGCAAGGTCTGGACTATACGGCGGGTGGGGTAGGACATCCCATTTGAGCGTTTCTAAGTATGTTTTGACCACTTGTGCAACATGTGGCCGAGCATTGTCATGTTGCAAAATAACTTTGTCGTGTCTATCGGCGTATTGCGGCCGTTTTTCTCGCAGTGCTCGGCTCAAACGCATCAATTGTCGTCGGTAGACATCCCCCGTAATCGTTTCATTCGGTTTCAGTAGCTCATAATACACAACACCCAGCTGGTCCCACCAGATACACAGCATAACCTTCAGGCCATGAATATTCTGCGCCGACGTCGATGTTGAAGCATGGCCAGGGTATCCATACGTTGCCCGACGTTTTGGATTGTCGTAATGGACCCACTTTTCATCGCCAGTCACAATTTGATGCAAAAAACCCTTTCTTTTGTGCCGTTGAAGCAGTTGTTCGCATGCCATAAAACGGCGTTCAACGTCTCTTGGCTTCAATTCATACGGCACCCAATGGCCTACCTTTCGGATCATTCCCATGGCTTTTAAACGTTTGGAAATGGTTGATTGATCAACTCCCAAAGTTTTTGCAACCTCTTCTTGCGTTTGAGCCGGATCTTGATCGAGCAATTCCTCCAATTCGGTATCCATGAACTTTGGCGGCGCACCCTCGCGTTCTTCGTCTTCCAAGCCAAAATCATCACTTTTAAAGCGTGCAAACCACTTCTGGCACGTTCGCTCAGCTAGAGCATGCTCACCATAAACTTCCACCAAGATACGATGACTTTCGGCTGCTTTTTTCTTCATATTAAAAAATTCCCCGCAAAAACACATTATTTGGCACGAAATTCGACATTTTCAAGTGTGGTAAAAATATTGTTGTTTACGCTTCAAATAAAAAACTTATACTGACGTTTGTGCCTTACGACAGTAGCTCTCCAATGAATGTTTGGAAATGTGGATCGATGGAATAATAATCAAGTTACGCCATCTGTTGTAAAACCGCAAGGAACTTATTCATAGTCCTATTATTTGAAATGTGCATTACTTGTTGTAAGAACTATAGAAGCATCTAAACACTTTCCTCCAAGTCCAAAAAAGATGGGCAGTTTTAAAGTTAAACGTGTAGCAATTCAGGTTAGTGTAGACCTTTTCGTCCCTAGTTATACCAGATGGAGACCGACCTCTATGAATACTGAAAGCAGACATCAGTAGGATGTCAACGTTTTTGGCGAATTTAAGCAGAGCTGGGAGCTCCTATTTTGAGAGGTCTTCTAGACCGTCAAACAGTGGGGCTCCCAGGCATTTTAAACGCATTTTTAATAATGCCGGGCAACATCCTCAACATCCTCTCTGCACTTCCTGCATTTATCCGTGTTAGCAATCCCTATCTTGTACGCATGTGCCGCCAATAGATTATGACCTGTTAGCATACCTATGATAGTTCTGCAGTCTTTTTGGAGAGCGTAAGTACGAATTGAGTTATGTTTGCATGTGGTTAGGTTAGTCGACCTAGTTTCCACTCGCTGTTTCAGTCCATTTTGTTGTATATAGTATTTAGCGGTTTTAGTATATCGTTCTCTTGTTCAAATGGTAGTTTAACAGCACTTTTTGCTATCTCATCTACTTTATCGTTTCCCATAATACCTTTGTGACCAAGTACCCAATAGATATGCAGCTTACTCTTTGCGGCTAGCCTTTCTATGGCCTCCCTGCTCCGTTGAACATTTTTGGACCTAACAAAGGGTGTTTTTTTTTTAGAGGTTAGGTTTTCAAGTTGGCACTACTTTTTTCGTAGATGGTCTTTTTGACAGCTGTCACTTGATTTATGCTCAGTTTGGTTTGCCATTTCATAATGAATAGATTTACACCTGAACAACGTTTGCAAATCGTGCAAATTTATTACGAAAATAATGGTTCGGTTGTTTTTATTGCTGCTTGACTATCCATGTATATATTCATTTTTGAGTTGTTTCTTATTCTTGTGTGGGCTAGCTGCGCGGCTTTCCCCACAGCAAAAACTTCCGCTTGCAAAATACTGCTCTGGTCTGGCACCTTGTTTTGAGCAGTATATGCCCCCCGCTCCCACTCCGTTTAAAGTTTTAGAGCCGTCTGTGTGGGTGTGAAAAGTCCTATGACCAGGCTTCATGCCTTTGTGCCATGCCTCCTCTTCAATTGTAGTACGAAACCTTCTATCCCAATTAAAGTACGGAGTCATTTAGTCTGTCCAACCTGAACTCCTCTTTCCTATTGAGCTATCTCTGAAGGTTCTACAGGAGGGTTTCGCTGCCAGATTTTCCGCCATAAGCTCAATAGCTGGCATGCTGAGTATCATTTCCAGCGCCGCCGTTGGAGTGGTTTTCATCGCTCCTGTTATGCACAGAGCAGCGAGTCGCTGAATTCTCTCCAGTGGCATTAAGTCTGTGAGTTTTCTTGTCGCAGTCTTACATACTAGGGCCCCATACAGCAATATCGGTCTAACTACTGCCGTGTAGCACCAATGCATCAGTGAGGGTGATAGACCCCAAGTAACGCCCAGCAATATTTTACATGCGTACAGCACATTACTGGCCTTTTTCACCAATCCTGAACATTGTGATTCCACACCAATTTACTGTCCAGTATTACTCCGGGGTATCTTGCATGATCTTTGAGAAGTAGTTCGTTGTTGCCTAGCTTGTAACGAATTAAGTTGTTAACAAAATATAAGTAAACATTCTTAAAATAGCTTTTTTGTCTATTACCTCGAAAGTTTTGTAGTCACTATTTCTCAAAAAATGATGCCTATATTGATGACCGAAAATGAATCCCACCAATTCGGCTTCAGAAAAGCATCATAGACTCGTAAATAATATTCACAAAACTTATCTCAAGCCTTCGACCGTGTCTGGCATGACTGACGGTTTAGTTTGTAAAATAAAGGCTACCGTACCCACAAATTATTATATCTTTATCAAATCCTACCTAAAAATTCGGCACTTTTTTTGTAAAACAAAATGAAGAACAATCTCAGCTTCGCAAAAGTTCGGCTGGTGTACCCCAAGGCAGTGTTATGGGTCTCATCTTGTATTTGCTTTACAATCACGATCTAACAAATACTGAGGAAACTTTTGCAGATGACGTTGCTTTACTCGCAATTGACTGCCTCCTCCAAAAAGGGCTTGATGAAATAACTCAATGGCTCAAAGACCGAAAAATGAAATCAAATTAGGCAAAATCTTTACACTTAATGGATTAGGGGTAGTCAGAGGCCTGAAAAAATGATGATTTTCAATAATTTTTTTTTGCTAGTAATAGCATAGCATTAATACGTCATGTTTCGACTTGACTTTACCAAATTTCAAAACAAAAATTAATAATTGTAAAAATTATCGCTGTTTGTGTTGAGCCTGTTTCTTCAGAAGTCCCTTGCGGTGATCATCACAAGTCTTTGGAGATTCATAGATTCATCTATAGTCAATCGGGCAAGGGAAATTAGTTTTGCCAATAGATAATCTTGTGCCTGATCGAAGCTTTTGTTTCCGGCCTCAGGAAATATCTTTCAGATTTTCGAGGAAAAAAAAAACCGGCAATTAATTGTTAAAAAAAATCGATATTTTGAAAACAAAAAAATAAATTTTTGATAAAAAAATCGAAATTTTTTAGAAAAAAAATCCAAATTTTTGAGAAACAAAATCCACATTAAAAAAAAATCGAAATTTAAAAAAAAAAAAATTAAGTTTTGAAAAAAAAAATCCTTCGATCAGCCACGAGTGTTTTATGTTTTTCAAAAGCAGTATAAATTGTATTGAAATTCACCAAGCGGTTTTTAAGTTACAGTGATCACCAGTTCAAAAACATAGTTTTGAGAAAAACATATTTAAAGTTTTGCTATCGGCACTGGAGCGCCCAAGCACCCTTTGTTAATTGTTGAATAACTCGAAAAGTATTTGTCGGATTCACTTCACATTTTCACACAATATTTTTAAGATAGCATACTTTAAAAAAATGCAAAAAATACTATTTTTTGAAAATTTTGACAAGCCCTAACCCCTTAAACGAAACACTTGCCCACCCGTTTAACTCAATAACACAATCATACCCCAAAGTAATGTTACAAAATATCTCGAAATGCATGAATGACTGCAAGCTTAAATGGAGACCCCATTTTTTACTAAACGCAAGGCACTAGGAATCAAACTCCGAAGTTTTTATTTATTGGCTGTCAAATCACAATTCCCATGTATCCCTCGAGAATAAGCGCTCACTGTACTCAACTATCCTAAAACCAGTATGAACTCTGGGGCACCGCAACTAACTCAAACATCGAAATGCTCCAAAGATTCCAAATTAAAACTCTCAGAATGATCATAAATGCCCAAATTCACCGCGATCTCAAAGTTCCCACAATAGCTGAAGTAATCAAAAAGCAGGTCTCATCACACAATATAAGACTTCAATCGCACTAAATCGCATTATTTACAGAAATTATCACCAATCCTTATCCTTTAACAAATTTAAGAGGGCATCAACAATAGATCTCATGTGCTAAAAAGCAAAAATTGAGGAATGGTTGCATCACTGGAAACTTTTCCTAAAACTAACGAAAATATTAATTTAACTAATTTTTCGGCATGTGAAGGTATCCAGTATGACACTAACCACCTCTTGACATGCGCACTTAAGGGGTAACACCACTGTACACGCGTAAAATAAACACGATTTTTAAAGAATTTTTTTGTATAGAAGGAAAGGGGAAACAATCACTCTGATTTGGGAAGTTATTACTTATATACTAAAATACAAAACTACAAAGTTTGATCGAAAAATTTTACAAAATGGCGGCATTGGAGACATTTTTGTAATGTGGTTTCTCTTGAAGGAGCTCCGCGGCACGCAGCACAGAGGGTGCAAATTTTAATCTGGAACAAAGAAACATTTTTTTTCTTAATCTAGATAAGAATAGCTAGAGAAACACGTAGGGGATTTAAAAAATATTTATTTTTGTGGAATTAGGAAGCATTTGAAGGAAAAAACTCTATTTTGGACTAAAAAAACGGCACTTAAATAATTATAACAATCGTTTAAATTAATCTATCGAAAATCCCCTACGTTCTTCTCTTAAGAAGGTTATTATACGGACGTAGTGAAAAACCTGATTAAAAATATTTAAAATTGTTTGAGTTATGCTGCGTGCCCATTTCAGAAAACGTGTTTTGAGAAAAACGCGTTTAAAGTTTGGAAATTTGGAGAAGTCGTTAGGTAGCAGTCACTAACGCTTGGTTAAAAGCTTAAAATATTTATGAAATAGACTTCGGTAACGTATAAAACTTTTTGTTCTGTATTTTAAAAGGTTGAAAGAATTTTTTAAGCTTATAAAAAAAAATCAATTTTTTGAAATTTCTACAGTGGTGTTACCCCTTAAAACCACTCATTTAAAATCCCTTTTTCCATATCCGTCGAAACAGTCCCTTTCCTGGGCCTATCGTTAGTTGGGATAAAAACTGAAAAGAAAAGTTGAGACCCGCATAACTTTGGCTGGCATTCTTCTCTAATGCAGCATTTTTTATTTGAAGTAGAACACTTTTTGAAAGAGCGCAAGCGGCCTTTAACTTCAGCCGAGTAAACAAAGCGAATTGACTTTGTGCATTAACATATCACTGCGCTGGCAAATCAACTGGAAGGCAAATAAGTGGCAATTTCTGCTGTGGAGAGATAAATCCAATATTTGAAAGCCAACAGCAGCTGCCAAATCGCAGCATCGTTGGTCCAAAGTGCAAATTCAACAGCCTTTGCTCCGTTTAGTTGCCGATGTCTGTATGTATGCACCTATGTGGGCACTCCTTCCAACCTGTAGCATAAATTCGCAACCTGTCCAACAACCGAAAATGATTACTCGTATTTGCTGCGCTGGAAATTGCTTGAGTCTGTTCGGGCCAGTCCCCCAGTCCGTGGCGGTAGTGTTTGTGTGCAACTGTGCACTTAATTCGACGGAGCGCCAATTTGGTGCGGAATTTCAGCATAAAAGAAAATCACAACACAAATTCAGATTATTCTGAGAAATAAAGGAAAAAAGTGCCATTTTGTAATAAAAACAGAATAACAACAATAAAGTGTGGATAATTTGACTGTGTGGTATCGCCAGCATGAAGAGCAAAGGTCAAGGGTGGAAAACAACGATAAACACAATTTATTAATGACAAAAAAGCACAGTAAATGAACAAAACAAATATTTAGCATGCGCATTCATACATGCACACACACACACACACGCAAATCCACAAGAACCCCGCAGTAATAACAGGGTGGCGGCAGATCCAGTAGGCGGAAATGGAACAGACATGCCAGTGGGTATTCGTTGCAGAGGCGATTCAACGGCTAAAAGCAGCATGCGATTACTTGCATACATATGTATGTATGCGTACATATGCATGCACATAAATACATTACAAAAAATGTTTGTGCCGCCTGGTGTGATCAGTTTATCAGTTTGCTGTCGAACTACTTTAAAAATTAACCACATTTGATTAGCGTGCGCAGAGAGGCGTTCGTCGTCGCAGCTGCAGAGTGACTGCGAGAGCGGTACGACAACAACAGGGTAGCAGTGGTAGTGAGTAGAAAGGCGTCTGCGTCGTTGGAAGCAGCTCCGGCAGTTTGCTTATTCGTGCGGGTATTTCGACGGCCATAGCACACAACAGTTGCACGCGAATAGTGAGTGTGTAATGAGTGCGGTGATGAGGCCAACGACAGCGGATCTGTGAAATAAGCAAATTTTCTTTTCTGTGTTGACGAAAGCTAATGTGCGGAAAGTGACCACAGCACAAACGTAAAACAACGCAGCATCACATCACCACCGTAGGCAGTGTGGAGCGCACAAAAAGCACGTAGCTCAATTATATAAGGACAAAATAACAGACAGGCAGGATGTCGGATAGTGGAGTCGATGACAATCAGATGTTGCGGGACGTTGTCATACCCGGCATATTCCTGTTGGTCATGTTCGTCGCGAATGCTATTCTCTTCGCCTTTATCATGCACAAACGCAAGAAGGTTGTGTGGGAAGATCCGAGCATATACCAAGCGTGCCTAGATGCAGACACAGCAGCTGAGGCGACGGCCACGGCGACGACGCCGCAAGGTTTTGTCACGCTGGAAATGGAGCAGCTCAAGCAGTAGATGGCTCCAGAACTGAACTCAGAAAAACGTTCAAAGTTATTAAAATAAATAAATTTGTATTAGTTAATCAAATACGCCACTTGTGTTAAGACAAATAATGATTTTCGATTAGTGTGTAAGCGAAACTCCAGGTGCATTACGAGAGCTCAACAACAAACTGTTACAAATGAAATTATTGCGAATGCTGCATGCAATACAACAAATCTAAACTAAAGTGAAGTACACAAATAACTACAAAACAGTCCTAAAAGTAACTAACAAACAATAAAACGGCAAAGGCTGCAACTCAGATGGACACACCAAGCTGCATTTACACCCAACGTTTTCTATTTTTTCATATATTGTACATACTTGGAGATTAAACTAATAGCAAATAAATCAATTTATTTAGGTTATTAAAAAAGAAAATTATTCATAGTAATTTCATTGTGAACGCAAAGGATTGATTAGCATAGCAGTGTGATTGGGTTGGACGACCGGTTGTGATACTTTTGTTTGGCGGAAAATCGATAACGTGTGTACTATGGAATGAATATGTTCATATGTATGCTGTTTTTGTGCCACAAAGCACCGAGGGTTGCTTGCTGCTAGCACATGGGCGCGTGTATGTACATATATTTATACAATTGTTTAAATGTGTGTCAGTAGTGCATAACCGCTCATGTAAAACAACTGTAAGGTTTTTGTTTTTTGAACTTTTAATTCTTATATTTTCTTCGGTTTTTTCTACGGAGAAATATCAAATTGCACGTGTTTTTGGTTAGCCGGAACAAAATTATCGCATGCGCTTGAGTTGACAAGCATACAAAATGACGTTGTATTCTTTGTTTTTATTTATATTTATTTTCTGTTTATTTCAAAAAAGCTCTTTATGTCTCACTTCATAGCGTGAAATGCTTGGCAGCTATTTTGGGACATTCATGTCGCTTTAGCTGTGACGTGGAAGTAAATTTACTGCATAATCTGCGCTCAGTGGAAAGTCTCCATAAGTTGACTAATAGCTGGATAGGAAAATTTGTGTGTAAAAATATTGAGAAAACGTAACGCCAGCAGCGAATATTATATAATGGCAGCAACAAATTTGAATCCGAATTTTGTATAGCTAAAATTAATTGTAAACTCTGGAATTTCATATATTGTCCCCTTAGTATAACAATAGACTATGTGCTCATAGGATATTATTTTTTTATTGAATTTTTGGATTCTCCATCGTCGATATTATATGTGGTCAAAATTTTGTCAAATTCTAGTTCCACAAAGTGGGTCAAAACGTCAGTCAAAAAATAATAAATATTTACAGACATAACGAGATTTGAGTGAGAGCTACTTTCGACAAAAAGTTTGAAATTCATTTTCTCAAAACATCAAAAAATGTATAGGCTATTTTAATACTAAGGGGACGATATTGTTGTTTTGTAGTAGTTTTGGTTGTTATTCTTGCTAGTGTTGTTAGTGTAGATGTTGTTATTGTTAGTATAGATGTTGTTTTTGGTGTTGTTAGTGTAGTGGTTGTTGTTGTTGTTAATGTAGTAATGGTTGTTGTTAATGTAGTAGTTGTTGTTAGTGTAGTAGTAGTTGTTGTTTTCGTTGGTATAGTTGTTGTTTTTATTATTATAGTCGTTGTTGTTTTTGTTAGTACAGTTGTGGTTGTTGTAGGTGGTGATTGTTGTTAGTTGTTGTTGATGTAGGTGGTGCTGTTGTTGTTCTTAGTATAATTGTAGCTGTTAGTGTAGTTGTTGTTAGTGTAGTTATTATTTTTAATGTAATTGTTGCTGTTGTTGTTAGTGTTATTGTTGTTGTTAATGCAGGTGTTGCTGTTGTTATTGTTGTTGCTGTAGCAGTATAAACATTCCCTTACATGTACGGTGAATGCTGCTGGAGTGACCGTCCTTGGCCAGATATTGTGAATTTTCGACAACACACTTTTTTAAGTCCATCGGCACGCGTTACCAATCGAACACTAAAGTTGAAGGCTTCCAATGCAATATTTGAACTATTAGTCATTTGTTGTTGTAAGAACATAAAACATTACACTTCTATTTTTGGAGAATGTGGCCGTATATACATATCTCCAGACTGCCAATGACGTAGAACCGACTGTAGTAGAAAATTATTCTTAGATTTTGCTTAGACTGCGTCCATAGAGGACAGATTTACGAATTATTTGTTTGGCTTGTCCGTGACCTTCACACAGGGATACCTATACTACAGAGCAAGAATACTTAAGGGTATTGGGAAGCATGAGAAACAACTAAGATTTATAAACGAAGAACGAAAACAGAAGGTGCGGTGCGCGAGCACAAGCAATTCTGTAGTCTTCAACTTTCCTTATCGCCCCCGCTCCAATGAGGTTCAAGTTGAAGCAGCAAAGGTTGTCATGCATGAACTGGTTTTTAAGGAGCAATTTTAATAAAATTTAGAAAAACTTCCGACATTTGTTATACGGAAGAAATTCTGTAACACGCACAACAAAAAAAAAAAAATACAAACATGAATTTTGAGCCACTTGAAATTTAACTTGCACAATGTTGTAGCAGAATTTTTCTAAAAATTCTCACTAAAAAGTTTGAAATTTTGTTGTAAATATTTTTAATTTTTGACTTGTATGGTTTCGTTGTAGTATGTGTATGGTTTTTGTTGTAGTATGAACTATATTTTTTTATAAGAAAAACTAAATAAACAAAACTGGGCAATATATCGTGTTTCTATTATTTTGATCGCTACTGTATGTAATTAGAGTGCTTTAGGCTCCATAAAATTTGGTATATTTCTTCATGACTTGCATCAAAATATAATATTTTAACTCAACATTCTCATTAATCCTCAGTGCTGATAATGAGACTGTGCTGATAATCGATTTGTCATGACAACGCAACAACAAAATCTATATATCATATTAGCTAGCATTTTAGGTGTCATAATGCCAGAATATTTGCACTTAATAGTGAATTCTCCTAATATAAAAATATTTATATAATATATTTTTTATGGAAAGCTTGATTTTCGAATGCATTTTGAACGCGGCTCAGCTCTCGAATAATCCTGAGTTGAGAGAAAAAAAATTTTTTTTGATGGAAGTAATGAAATATTTTTTGCGATGCAGTAGGAAAAACGGTTGCTATTTTTGGTGATACGCCTAAATATGATATATATGTACATGTAAAGGGTCTTTCAAAAGATGCGCCTAGATATTTTTTTTTAATAAAACGTACAAATTTAAACTCTTTCAAGTTTCACTAGTTTTATTCAAAACACTGCTCTTAACAAATATATGTGAAAAGCGATATCATTTGAATGACCACCATGAGCACATCTACAGGTAAAATACGCCAAACAATCGATTCATGAATGCCTAATTGTTGATAACGTCGAGATATCGATGTTGAAGGTTGTTCAGCAACACTTTGTGCTACAGCAGCAACAGAAACCCAGTTTTTGGTCTCCCAGTTCTTTTTCTATACTCGACAGAAACAGTTTCTTGTAATCTGTTCACCAGCCTTCGAATTGTCGACTCACCAAAAAATTCCTAAATTTTGCAATATGATTTTCTTAAATATCGACCAATTCTATAATAAGTATCATTAATTTTAATGCGTTGTTAATCGCATGAATTTTTACTTGACAAATGTTAAAGATGGCATAAAAAAGGTATCGTCTAGGAATTATTCGCTACTGACATCTAGGCCTCGCTTTTGAAACACCCTTTTATAGAATATATGTATGTACATACACATATACATACAAAGGCATCACTTAAGATTCATACGAACTTAACTACATACATATGTAAGTTGAAACATCTGTAACATTCATCTCTAAACGAAAAAAAACCACTTGAGACATATTCCTTTTTCAGAGAAGTGTGTTTTTGGGTTTATGAAAAAAAAAATCTAAAATGTTTGGTTTAAGCGACTTAAGTTATGAAGCGTTTAAAAAAAAGGTTCAAAGAAATGGTTCCCCACATTGCAGAACCAATCGACCTTATCGTGAATTTCCATATACAAAAAAAAATTAAAACAGAAAAAGAGTGGGAAATTTTTTTCTTGTATTGTAGTGCAATTTATGGGAATATTTGCTCACATGGAAATTCACGGTAAGTTTGAATTTTTTTTTCGTTCTTTTGCTTAGAGAGTATTGCTCAGTAATATGGCTTCAATAATTTTTCTCTAATAAAAGTGTGAAACGGGTCGCGTATATGTTTCCAGCGTGTGATGCTCTGGAGCCCGTTTTACATTACTCTTTCACACCTATAGGCCGGAACGTTGATATTGTTCCTAAACCCCACTAATATTCATCTACAACCAATGAGTTATAATTCCATAAAAATAAATCCAACAGCTTTAAATCGCATAAATTTGTAGGATGCCATTAGGCCATACCAGACCAGATCCTTTTCTAAAAGATTATACTTTTGCCGAATGTCGATTTTCATAGATCACGCTCAGCTATGTGGAATGTAGTACCATCTTGCTGGTATATAAGGTTGTCAAAAAAGTCTTGCGGTATTTTTATTGAATTTTCAATTGTTCATAAAATTGGTTATAATAATGCGATTTAAGTCAAATATGCGCTGTTTTGTTCGATGGCGAGTTCCCAACGAGATGCCAACTTTATAATGCCCCTCTTATAGAAGCTCGCTTCCCTATTGTCAAAAAACTCGGAGAGCCAATTTTCACAGGACTCTCTTGAGAACAACTTCCAACTACCAAGCTCGTTCGCCATGGACAGAAATAGGTGGTAATCACTTGGTGCGAGATCCGGACTATACGGTGGATGCAAAAGAACCTCCCATCCGTGCTCCCGGATCTTCTGGCGCGTCACCAAAGATGTGTGTGGCCTGGCGTTGTCCTGATGGAAGACAATTCGGCCTCTGTTGATCAAAGATGTCCTCTTCTGCATGAGTGCTGCATTCAAGCGGTCCAGTTGTTGGCAGTACAGGTCCGAATTGAGCGTTTGGCCATAGGGGAGCAGCTCATAGTGGATGATTCCCTGCCAATCCCACCAAACACACAGAAAAAAATTATATATTATTATATATTAAAAAAAAGTAAATAATTGGCGCGTACACTTCTGTTGGATGTTTGGTCGAACTCCTCCTTCTATGGTGCGTCTTGATGTTATTTCACGAATGGAGGCACTTACAGTGTTTAAGCCAACTCCGAACGACAAATGGTTTTTTCATTGCACTCGGCGAGTAGCCGAGGGCGACCGCTATTGAAAAAAAACTTTTTCATGCACGGATATTCGGACCTACGTACTGCCGAATGGAAGTCACTCACCAAGCCATTCGGCTACGGCTGGTACTTATTAGTAATGCTAAATCTATGCATTTCTGGCCAAAAATACTATTAATCGTATCAAAAAATACGGCCCAATCACAGCTGCTAGAAAACATTTTTATCGGCCTCTTGAGACATTGACTGCTGTAACCTTTTATTCAGCTTAGGATCTATTAGTTAAATAAAGTGCTGAAGGCTACAACAGCTTGAGAGCTTAGTGACGAATTCCAGCTTAACCGTTTTAGCTTATTTTTGTTTCTCTTGCCGTTGATTCGTCTTAACTGGGCAGTAATTTTGAATAGTAAATAGGACTCTTCAAGTTTTAGGCAAATAAAATGATCGATGAAACTCATTCTTCTGTGCTGAGGCCAACATACAAAAATGTCGTTTTCAAATCGCAAATCTATGATAGTCAACCTTGCCTACTAATTTTCTATTTACATAATTTCTATTGTAGCTGCAATTCATTTCATCTCAATCATCGTACAAATTATGGGTGTGCCTAACGAATGACAAATGCAAAGCAACAACAAATGCATCATTCAGTCGCAGTTCAATTTCAGCCAAAACTAAAAAAAAATTGGTTTCAGAAAAATAACTGCATACACCTTTTGGAAATGGCTGACTGCTTCTTTAGATTGACGCGCTTGCTAAAATCATTTTCCTTGCAAAGTTTTTGGCTCAAAAAATAATCTTGGTTGTAAAGCTCTGATCTGCTACGACTGCATTAATAATATAGAGAAATTTTTTAAAACTTTTTTTTATCCTTTCATACTTCGAATCACAATCTTGGATTTTTATCTCAGGCATGAAAGCAAATCACCATTTTCGTTCTGAAAACGACAAGAAAACGCTTGAATTCGAGAAAGTTTCTCGCTCTCAAATCATTTTACTCATTTCATTGTTCGAAACCGGCTCTAATTGTGGGTATTTCCACCTGTAACCAATGAATTGATAACTTTATTGGAAAGCTCTAAGGTAAACGTAACGCAACGTAATATACTCGTACATACATATAATTGGCGTTTACACCACTTTTTGGGTGTTTGGCCGAACTCCTCGTCCTACCTGTGACGTGCGTCTTGATGTTGTTCCACAAATAGAGGGACCTACAGTTTTAAGCCGACTCCGAATGGCAGATATTTTTATGAGGAGCTTTTTCATAGCAAAAATCCCTTCGTGTCGTAATGCTGGCTATTATTTGTATTTAATATTTATTGATAAACGACTATTTGTGGAGTTTAAGTAGTAAATCTATGGTTCAGACAATCATGTGAGCCTTTCGTAAGTCGATTCACAGGTGTTGGCTCAAATATTTATTATTCTTTAATCGAATCATTATCAAAGTAGCACAACAGTAGTAGAAGCTGTTAATCTGTTATAAATCAATGTAAACAAACTCGTTAACACCGACTTCCTTATACAGGGTGGTCCATATAGCGTTTCAATTTGAATTATCGATATTTTCCCTTTAACAGCTAAAGTAACAGGAACAAAATTGACTGAATAAAGAATGCTCGGTAATTGTAATTTTTTGTTATTATTATTGTCGTATTATATTTACAATTAAAGCGTTAAGCATTGTTTGTACCAGCTCACTTCTGTATATTTGGTTTCAACGAACTTTATTCCGTAATCTTTTGCCGTTTTGTCTGTTTCAAGAACGTGAAAATGCTGAAAAAGGCTCGTAGATGGAGCGTTCCACATCCTACGCAGTGAACCTAAAAACGGCTGCATAGAATACCCGTATGAAAAAGTATCGAGCAGGCGAGGACCTAGATTTTAGTTGCTATTTTTTCACTCTCCCGCCAGTGATATATTATATAAGTATATACGAGAGTCATTCGAAGCGTATCGTACCTTGAAAGAATATGAAATTAAAAATTTAAAATGTCTTGGTATTCCATGTAAATGTACAGTGTACGACAAAACTAAAGCACAAAACTTCCCACACCACCACAACCAGAAAATAAACTTTCCAACAAATAGTAATGGCAAATCTTTTTATTGTATTTAGAAGAGGGCACATTGGTTGTTGTGTAAAAGAAAAATTATACAATAAACTTCATTCTAAACTTAAATATTAATTCAAACATAAAAGTAGTATTAAATATGCCGCGACAAAACTAAAGCACATTGGTATATACTTGTAAAGAAAAGATGATTCTTCTAATATTTCGTAGCGAAGCCCTTGTTTTTCAATACCGCTGCACATCTTCGTGGCATAGACTCAATCAAATTATTTAAAACATCTATGGAAATGCTTTCCCGAGCTCGTTCTACCTGAACAAACAGGGAGTCCTTGTTTTTGCAGTTTTCGCGTTCTATTTTCCGATCTACAATCTCCCATAGATTCTCTATGGGGTTTAGATCGGGTGATTCTGCAGGCCACTGCAATACCTCAATTTTATTGGCAACAAACCATTCTTTCACACAATTAGCGGTATGCTTCGGATCATTGTCCTGCTGGTATATCCAACTGAGTGGCATTTCCTCCTCAGCGTGGGGCAGCATAATGGTCTGGAGAATGTCTTTGTACACAAATCTGTCCATTATGCCATTAATTCTATGAATTGGACCCACTCAATTGCCGGAAAAACAGCCCCACACCATTACGCTGCCTCCACCATGCCTTACAGTATTTAGAGTAACGTGGGTTTAAACGTTGCCCTTTAGGTCTGCGTACAAGCTTCAGTCCATCAGAATTTTTGATGTTGAACTTGGATTCATCAGAGAAGAGGACGGTCGCCACTTGCTGATGGTCCAGTTAATATGCGCCTTCGCGAATTCGAGTCGTGCTCTCCGATTCTTTACTGAAATGAAAGGTTTTTTACCACTTCTATACGTTGGGAAGCCGCCTTCGACAGTTCTTCGTTGAATGGTTCTAAGGCTAACGGGCAATGATAATTCACTTCTCAGGGATCTCGCCGATATAAAGGGGTCTTTCTGGACCTTTCGGATAATTAATTTATCCTCACGAGTAGTTGTTTTTCGGGGCCTACCACCTGAATGTTTGTTTTCACAGGAGCCGGATGACCGAAAATGACTTATTGTGCGGGAAATTACGCTGTGATGAATCTTGAATTTTCGAGAAATATTGATAACCGATTCACAGCCATTAAATTCATTTATAATTTTTTCACGTAATACCGTATTATACTTGTTTCGGGCAATTTTTAACGTTTTTTTATTTCTTTAGCTCGAAAATGTAGTAAATGCCGCTAAAACCACGCAATAACACTGATAATGCTTTGTTTATGCTTGACCTGTAATATTTTATATCCTAACAGTTCTGATTAATAACTCACTGCCAGCTATGGATAGAAAGAGGGAGTTGTGCTTTAGTTTTGTCGTAGCAAGTTTTTGCACGTGCTTTGTTTTTGCACATGACAGTACTATTTTTCCGATAAGAAACTGGAATATTTTATTTTTTTATCATATATATTTCTTATTATCAGATTAAGAAAAAACAATTGAAGGATATAACCATTTGTTGTCTTTTTTTAACTTAACGAGTTCAAGAGGGACTTTGTGCTTTAGTTTTGTCGTACACTGTATATAACGAAAGTTTCACTAAAATAAATACTTTTTTCTATATTTTAAAAGAAAATTCAGTGTGAAAAATAGATTGGTGCTGATGGGAAGTAAACTGGAAATACTTCCGGGTCATTAAGGGCTCATACAAAACAGAATCATAGTATTTTGGGATAGAAGCTGATACATTAACATCCAGCTATTGCTTACTGTACATTTTAGACGGGTGGCATTGATAATTTATTTTTATATTTTTTTGATTTTTCAGTTGTGTTTATTTTTATTTGTTTCTTTTTCGTTTGTTTAATTTATTTATTTATTGTATTTTTTTTTATTTGTGTTTTTTCATTCGTTTTTTGTTTTTCATTTATTTTTTTTTGTCATTTGTGTTTTATCTTTTTCATATGTGTCTTTCTTCATTTGGTTTTCATTTGTGTTTTTTTATATTTTCATTTTTTTTTGTTTTTCACTTGTTTTTTCATGTGTTTTTGTTTTTATTTGTTTTTTTTTTTATTTATGTTTGTGTTTTTTGTTTTTATTTGTGTTCTTTTTTTATTTGGTTTTTGTTTTTTATTTGTTTTTTGATTTTTTTTATTTGTTTTTTTTTATTTGTTTTTTTATTTGTTTTTTTTTTTTTTTGTTTTTTTTTTTTTGCTTTTTTTGTTTTTTGTTTTTTTTTTTTGCTTTTTTTGTTTTTGTTTTTTGTTTTATTTTGTGTTCATTTGTGTTTCTGTTTTTTTTTGCGTATGGGTTTTGTTTTATTTTTTGCTTGTGTTTTTTGTTTCTTTTATTTGTTTTTTTTTTCATTTGTGTTTTTTGCTTTTATTTGTGTTTTTTTTTTTTTTTATTTGTTTTATTTTTCCATTTGTGTTTTTAATGTGTGTTATAATCTCATTTTGTAATTTTTTGTTTGTAAACTAGTGCGAAACCGTCATTACAGCCTACCGTCTATGGTCCCATACTAACGAACAAAAAAGTTCCCCATCAAACTGACAGTCGATTCTACGTTACCTGAACGCCCCAGATTTATATACAGCCCAGAACTGTTGTTCCAGCAGGATTCCCTTAATATTTATGGGGAATGTTTATGCTGTTACAAAAACAAAAAAAAAAAATTGGTTTCAACAGGTCTGGGCTACAGCCAACCTTACCTTTGATCTTTTGCGTATTGTCTTCGCAAATCGAATAATCAACCGACGTCAATTGGCCGTCTGGAAGTTGCGACTTCAATTTAGAATATTATATTTTGTGTGTGACGCCTTTGAGGATACGTGCTACGCCCACTATAGAAGACAATTTTGAAATCTTGCGAAAATGAATTGAAAAATCATTTAAAACCAGTCTTGGAAGTCATTTGAAATTGCGTTTCATGCTTGATGGCAGGTTTTACTCTTTCCAATAAAAAATAAAGGAAAATAAAAAATGGTCGGGAGGAAAATATGCATGCATCCTTTATATATAATATTACCGAATTAAACTCCAAACGCGCGATGGGCCACCCTGTATTAACCCGTAATCTTTCACTAGTTGTGTTAATCTAATCTCTTGACCATTCAAAAAATGAACAAGCACGATAGTGTCGCGCTTTGTTTTTTTGCCTTAGTAATTTAAAAGACTAGAATTTTTATTACAAAGCTAAGTACAAATAAAACCGTCGCCTACTCAATCTTGATAAGGCTCACTGATAATCATACAGAACAGGTATGCATGTGTGTCTGTATGCAGATTTCACGCGTTACGTACGACACTTTCCACACTTTTACTCGCCATAGCGATCTCGAAAATGCTAATCCTAAGCATATAACCACGTAACTTTGTAAAAAATACTTTGCACTGCACTTTAATCGACTGTCTGCACTCAGCGTTTCGAGTATCCATTGCTGTGAAGTGGAAAAATCACTTCAATCGATTGACTTGTTTGGTGTCACTACTTGCATTAGCAATATTAATCACTCAACTACTTGATAAACTTTGTGTTAAACGCATACACACATACATGCGCAATACACTTACACAAAGACGAACACGAACGCTTTTTTGTGTTCTCGGCACTGAAATAATCAAATTGTTTTAAATTGAATTAAGCGTGGCAGGCTAACAAGGCGAGTCTAGAGTTGGGCAGGAAAGGAATAGCGAAGGAGGAGCGAGGGAGTGATGGGTGTATGCGAGCATTCCGTACTTTACGCTTGCTAGTTTTTTTCGTGTCAAGCGCGCAATGGCGTTGTTGTTGGTCCTTCGTCACACACAAGTCGCTAAATTCATCAGTCGCCTACTAATTAAAGTGCATATCTGCAACAAATGCGCGTTTTATTAACGTAATAACATTTACACGATAAGTCATGCTAGATAATCAGATATAAGTACACAACCTGTAGGAAAAGCTTTTATATGTAGATGATTATTGATTACTTGTTTGTTCGTTTTTCCAAGAATTGGCTTATTTTTTAATTAGTCGTCAATAAATTGCACTACCTGGCATATAAATAACGGGTTTTAAATAAGCACATAACAACTTTGAATTTAGCTACAAACGTATACTTAATTTCTTCTATGCCCAGTCAATGCCAGAATGTAACTACATAGAATTCTAGAATTCCACGATGGAAGAGTATTGCCGAGGCTCTATGCTCCCGAGAGGAGTGAACAAGGAAAACAAAAAAAAAACTGGCGCATATCGAAAGTTTCTGTTTAGTTAGTAGCATCTCTTAGACGACGAACACACACGAAATCTCAACCAGATCGGTCTATCTCTTTGTGCTTGGCCTTCGTTTGCATCGAGGAAGTCGAGTGATTTTCCTTTTCCATCAAGACAACGTATCAGCTCACGCCTTAGTAGTTGTGGTCGCAAAATGAATGGAAATAGGATTCGAAGTTGTTTTACAGACTCGTCTCCCTCGGATACCTCGGACTACTATATATTTGATCCCCAATTTGTAGAAATCTCTGGTGGGGAAAAATTTTTATTTAAACGAGGAGGTGATTGCAGAAATGAGCGGCTATTTTTCAGACTTGAACAAATCCTATTCTTCGAATGGATCAGCAAACTAGAACAGCATTGCAGAAGTGAAAAAATCAGTTAAATGAAGCAATATGTAAATTCTGATAGGTATCAGTTGTAAACCGTGACTATAGGGGCACAATCAGTATGGTGATGCTCTTATGAATATTTATGAATTTTCGTGGAAATGAAAAAATTCAATTTGCATACTTATTTATTCAATGACACAATCACAAGTGTAATAATCCGCGCATTCTCTCTTTGCCTCTTTAACTCGCGTAAACATGAGTAAAAACTTGCAATCTTTTTCTTTTTCAGGAAATGAGAAGCGGGCCATCTGGCGAATTTTTCATAGATAAAGATTTTGTCTTGGGTCCCTACAATATTTAATGAACTGAATAAATAAAGCTTGTTGTAACAACATATAAGTTTCTCATAAGTGTTTTGGGAATGCCGCGGGAGTGCCAGTCTTTGGCCAGATATAAATCCGGGTTGTTCCGCTACAACTTCTCTGATTGGGATCTGCAGAAGTTATCTTAAGTTTATATTTTTTTTATTTATTTATTTTTTTATTATTATTATTTTTTAACGTACATTTCTTTATTGCGATCTGTTTTTTAAACATTATTTTTACTTAAAGCTATTTAATTAATTTAAGAGAAAAAAAGTTATATAAAAATATCTTTTGAAATCCCTTATATTTACACCGCATATCAAGTCGGCCGCCGTAAGCGCATGAGTTGGTGCGTGATTACCATTCGGCAATGCAGAGGTTCGAATCTCCATGCATGAAACAGTAAATTGATATAAAAATGTTAGTCTCTTGCCGTCGCCCCTCGGCAGGCAAATACTTTTTTTTGTTTTAATTCTCTAGACAACAACAAAGTAAAGGTAGACAAAGTTTTGATAATTTGGGGAAATATAAAATTGTTAAAAACAGTCGAATCAGCTGTTGCTGCGCCTTGCCTCGTACATAGCAGTTGAAACACTGGCAATAAGAAATGTTTCTATGTTAAGTTGTCATGAACCAATTTACAACAAGTTGCTTAAGTTCTGGTTATAAAAATCGCCTTTAGAGGAAATCGTCAGGCATCCATTTGCAACTATTTTAAATATTGGTTATAACAAGTGTTTCTAAGGTAGGTTGAAATAAACCAGTTTGCAACTAGTTGTTTTGAAAGTAGTGAGTAAAATTATAAGGCTAGTTTATTCTGATCGCTTCAGAGAACTAAAGATTTTTTCCATAATATTTGCAGAATTGAAAACTATATTTTTTTTTTTTTGCATAAAAAGTGTTTCTGAGGTAGGCTTAAATGGACCAGTTTGCAACTAGTTACTTTGAAAGTAGTTGCTTAGTTAGATTACTCTGTGTCAAATTCATGGTGCATTATGAGTAAAATTATAAAGCTGGATTATTTTGATCGGTTCAGAGGACTAAACATTCTTTCTATAATATTTACAGAATTGAAAACAATTTTTTGTTATATTATATAAAGTGCTTCTAAAGTAGGTTAAAAGAGACCAGTTTGCACTAGTTACTTTAAAAGTAGTCAATAAAATTACAAGATTAGTTTATTTTGATCGCTTCAGAGGACTAAACATTTTTTGCTATAATATTTTCAGAATTGAAAACGATTTTATTTTTTATAAAAAGTGCTTCTAAAGTAGGTTAAGATGGACCAGTTTGCAACTAGTTACTTTAAAAGTAGTGCTTCTAAAGTAGGTTAAAATGGACAAGTTAGCAACTAGTTACTTTAAAAGTAGTTGCTAAGCTAGATTTCTCTTCGTCAAATTCATGATGGATTGTGAGTAAAATCGTAGGGCTGGATTATTTCAATCGCTTCAGAGGACTACAAATTTTTTTCTTAATATTTGCAGAATTGAAAGCTATTTTTTTTCATAAAAAGTGTTTCTAAGCTAGGTTGAAATATACCAGTTTGCAACTAGGTACTTTAAAAGTAGTGCTTCTAAAGTAGGTTAAAATGGACCAGTTTGCAACTAGTTACTTTAGAAGTAGTTGCTAAGCTAGATTTCTCTTCGTCAAATTGATGTTAGATTATGAGTAAAATTATTTTAATCGCTTAAGGTGACTTAACATTTTTTCTTATAATATTTGCAGAATTGAAAACAATTTTGGTTTTTTTTTTTATTAAAAATGGAATTATATTGTACAGTTATGTACTACTTTTGTATATTTATATCTTATAAGTATGTACACTTGAAATTTTTTCCGCAAAACAAAAAATCAACTCAACGATTTGTGTACAGAAATTATAGATACCTTTCGAAAGCGTAGGTTTCACGCTATACGCCTTTGCGTTTGTCGTTGACGCATGCGCACTTTTTTTATTGCAGCTTTAGTCTCGTTATATTATACAATAACCGAGGTGTGTACGCATATAAAAGTGCTCTACTTTTCGACAACATGATTTTCGACTTGTGCAGTTATTGCTTTAATCACAGCACTTATGCGTTCGGTTCGGATTTTTTTATTGAAAATGGTGGCAATAAAGAATTAAAACAAGTCGGAAGTATATTTGCAAACTCAAAATGCTTTGTTGCATACATGAAAATGTGTATCTAAAGCTGTCGAAATATGCTACGAAACTCCAAGTTGGTGGTACCCCTGCCATATGTGCATTTATGGCTGCGAGCAGTTGCGAATTGCCCTACGTACACTCGTGTGCCGTTTAATCTGGATTGATGAAATTCCAACACGCTTTGTCTTCTTTACTGAATTGACGTATTTACGATGCCTATTGGCAGCGAGAGATTAGAATATATGGGTGTACAGAATTCTTGATTCGCTCGAACGTAAAGCTGCATGTGGTCTCTGCTTATCTGCGATGCAAATGAAAAATATAGCAGAAGTGCGGAGTCTATTTATTTTCAGCTAAAAGTAGCAACAACACTTGAAGGTGGTGCCAGTCGATAGCAAACGACTTCGAAATTCTGACCTCTTTTTTGTTTCTCCAAATATTTTATTGATCCTGTGGTAACTTTTACTACTTGTACTTACTTTTTGGATCGAGTGGTGTGTTTGTGTGCGCTTATCATACTGTAGATTAGATATTAGAAAAAACATTTTGTGGGCTCTACCCAATGGTAGCCACACACAAACCCATCCGGCTAAGGCGGTCGAATAATAGGCCAAAAAGATAACTTGTCCCTGTAAATGAAAAAAAAAGTGATTTTTTCCAGCTTCGTTGATTTTATTCAAGGATGGTAGATTACAAGGTTTGTTCCGCAGGGTGGTGCCCTTTCACCTTCCATCAGAGGGAGTCTCCTTGGTTTCCTACGCTGACGATTGTACGATAATGGCGTCGGGCAATGATGGCCTGTGCGCCAAAGTGAACGATTACCTCACCAATCTTTCTCGCTTTTTCACTGCGCGGAATCTATAACTTTCCCGCACAAAGTTCACGGCGTGCCTCTTTACCACCTGGACAAAAGAGGTCAAATTGCAACTCAAGGTCAGGACCAATTCCGACTGTTGACGGTCCCAAAATTTTGGATGTACCCTTTGACAGTTTGCTCTCGTTCTCTGCGCACACAACCGCAATCGCCACTACCGTCCAAAATCGCAACAAGGTCCTCAAATCGCTTGCCGGCAGCACAAAGAAATGTTGCTGGCGACATTTAAAGCAATTGACCGACCGGTTCTAAACTATGCTGCGTCTGTCTGGTCGCCTGGAACTAGTGACACGCAGTGGATGAAGCTACAGACTTGTCAAAACACTGCTATTCGGACAGCGACGGGATGCCTCCAGATATCCCCTCTACAACACCTACACAACGTGGCACAGCTGCTTCCTGTAAAATAGCACAACAAACTCATTAGCAAACAGTTTCTGCTAGGGTGCTACCCTAGGTTTCACCCATGCAGATACCTGCTTAAGTCGGAGGCGCCACCCAAGCACGTCAGGAGGCACCTCTTCAACTACGGGCAAAACGAATCCACAACTACTGGACAGGACAGTGTTTAGACAGACAATAAACGGCATTCATTGGGAGACTCATACCATCTTTTTAAGTTGCCGACGCTCGCTATACGAAGACGACCGGTGATTTACAGTACAATGACAAGAACAGCAATAAAACACGTTTCCGAGATTCGCTATTAGACGATGTCGAAGGCATCACTTAATAAAGACAAACATGAATGGCACTTTATAGAAATAACAATAAGAAGAACAATAGTATGGTGCGTGGCCTACCGTTAGATGAGTTAGACGGTAACGATCGGTGACTACACCGCAGCACCTAGTTAACTGCTACAACAACAACAATAATAATAATAAGGTGCGTTCGCGCGGTAGTAAGCCTAACGCCACAGGAACAACCCGGATTTATTTATAACCGCCAAAGACTGCCACTTCTGGGCCCGTCACCGAAATTTTATAAAAAAGGTCTTATGTTGTTGTAGTCTTAAGAAAAAGAGCAATCACAATAAGGTGCGGAAGCGTCTACTCGAAGTTAATAGCCAAATTATAGGTATGCACAATTTTATTGATTCTCTGCGCGAGAACGTACGAAAAGTGCGTTTATTAAATTTTTGAAGCACATATCCCTATTTATTTTGTTTAATCAACTGGAGTGTTAATTTAATGCATATCTTTTTTAAATTTTACCGAAAAATGTCTAAACAAAAAAAGTCGTATATTCATTTTTGAACTTTATTTTTTAATTGAAGCATTTTTTGTTTTCTTTTGTTCACTTTTAGATGGAGCACAGTAAGCGTTATTCCAATGAAGTGGAGGAGCGTTTCCGTCTTAAAATTTTCAATGAGAACAAATTGAAGATCGCCAAACATAATCAATTGTATGCTGCCGGTAAAGTTCCATTCAAAATGGCAATAAACAAATATTGCGACATGTTGCACACTGAGTTCCGTGAGACCATGAACGGCTTCAACAACACGTTGAGAAAGCAGATGCTGTAAGTACAAAGCAGAAGTGTTAAAATCAAAAGACGATTATGTGCTTAGTAAAATTTTATACAAAAAAAAAAATTGTGTTTAATAAAAATGCTTGAATTAAGTGCAAATGTCCTGGCATCGTGACATTTCCAAATTATGTAGATATACCTTCTACTCAAATATGAACGAGACGGTATCAATAAAACGGTCCGCGGATGACATATGGCAAAAATAAATTTTTTATTTTTTGGTAGGACTGTTATAAGCTTACATGGCAAATTTCAGCGTGATATGTCACATAGTTTGTTTTCTGTGCTACTGTAAACAAGTCAAGCTCGAGTGTGTTCTTCGAATTCTCTTTTATGACTTCAATTGTCTCAAAATGTTTTCCACGGAGCGGCAACTTGAGCTTGGGAAACAGGAAAAAGTCACATGGAGCCATGTCAGGCGAATACGGTGCTTGCGGAACGATATTAACATTATTTTTGTTCAAATAATCGCGAACAAGACGTGATGTGTGAGCTGGTGCATTATCGTGATGCAAGAACCATGACTTGTTGTCCCACAATTCCTTCCTTTTAAGACGAATGTTCTCGCGCAAATGCTTTAAAACTCTAAATAATATTCAGCGTTAACCGATTTCGCGATTTGTGCGATTTTCAAGCACAATTTCCTTTACTTTTCCGATGTTTTCGTCGTTTACTGATGTTGCTGGACGACGTTCATGAGGCAAGTTTTCAACCGATGTACGGCCCTCTTTGAACGATTTGTACCACTGGAAAACACGTGCACGCGATAGAGCAGAGTCCCCTTAGGTTGTCTGCAACATTTTTAAGGCGTCTGAAGCCGCAATTTTGTTGGAATAACAAAATTTCAAACAAATTCTTTGTTCAACTTGAATTTCCATCGTTAAATTCGAAGAACACACTCGAGCTTGACTTGTTTACAGTAGCACAGAAAACAAACTATGTGACATATCACGCTGAAATTTGCCATGTAAGCTTATAACAGTCCTACCAAAAAATAAAAAATTTATTTTTGCCATATGTCATCCGCGGACCGTTTTATTGATACCGTCTCGTTCATATTTGAGTAGAAGGTATGTACGATAATAATGTTTTTTCTTTTTTTATAATTTTCTTTTTTTGTAATTTTTTTCTTCTTTTTTTATACCTTTTTTCTCTTTTTTATAATTTTTGTTTTTTCTATTTTTTATAATTTTTGTTTTTTTTCTTTTTTTATAATTTTTTTTTCTTTTTTTATAATTTTGTTTTTCTTTTTGTTATACATTTTTTTTCATTGCTTATTTTTTCCTGTTTTTTATAATCTTTGTTTTTTTTTCTTTTTTTTCATTTTTTTATAATTTTTATTTATTTTTATTTCTGTTTTTCGTTTTGTTATACATTTTTTCTCTTTTTTTATAATTTTGGTTTCTCTTTTTTTTTTTAATTTTTGTTTTTTTTTTCTTTTTTTATAATTTTGTTTTTCTTTTTATTATACATTTTTTTCTCTTCTTTAAATTTTTTTTTCTTTTTTTTATAATTTTTAGTTTTTTTTGTTTCTTTTTTTTAATTTTTTTTTTCTTTTTTTATAATTTTGTTTTTCTGTTTGTTATACATTTTTTTCTGTTTTCTATAATCTTGGTTTTTTTTCTACTTTTATAATTTTTGTTTCATTTTTTTATAATTTATATTTTTTTTATTTTTGTTTTTCTTTTTGTTATACATTTTTTTCTCTTTTCTTATAATTTTTGTTTTTCTTTTTTTTTAATTTTTTTTCTTTTTTTATAATTTTGCACATTTTTTTCTCTTTTTTAAATTTTTTTCCTTTATTTATAATTTTTAGTTTTTTTTTGTTTCTTTTTTTTTAATTTTGTTTTTCTTTTTGTTGCAAATTTTTTTTCTCTTTTTTATAATTGTTTTCTTTCTTTTTTATAATTTTTTTTTCTTTTTTTATAATTTGTTTTTTCTATTTTTTTCATTTTTTTATATATTTTTTTCTTTTTGTTATACATTTTTTTTAATAGTTTTTGTTTTCTTTTTTTTAATTTTTTTTTTTTAATGTTTTTTTTTTTATATATATTTTTTTTTAACTATAACCATATAGATAAATTAAACTTTCAAGCTGTATACAACATTAGAAAAGTCCAGCAAATTTTCTTCTACGCTGAAAAATTTCGGGTATGCAGTAACAGTAAGGTTAAGGTTAAGTAGTAATATATACTATATCTTTACGCTCCTCCACTTCATTGGAATAACACTTTTAGTAAATATCATTACGCTATGAGTTGCCGTTCCTAACTATTTTCTAAACGCAAATTTTTTGCTATTCTGAAAGTAGCAGAATGGATTATTGAGAGGAGATGGAGCCTTAAACAGATTGGAGTCTTTAGTGGCAGTCAGGCAGGAAACCTCAAAGATTGTTCGAGAATGTAAGAAGAAGCTCAATTCTGTTGCAAGACATAAAGAGCGATGGTCAGGTCCAGAACGCTGCAGAACTGCAAAGTGTTTTGTGACAAGCTCGAAGAGAAAACTGTCGGACTTTCTTCTAAAACTTGGAAGAAAAGACGTTCGGTTGATGGTCGGTATTATTACAGGAAACAATCCATGGAGTCAGCATATGATCACCATTGGAATCATTGAGGAGCCGATTTGCTGCCTATCTTGCTTAGAGGAGGCGGATATGGCGCTGATCATTTTCTCTGTGGATGTCCCGCATTTGCCAGAGCAACTCTTGAATTTTGGATTTCGATGTCATGAGAACGAGTAAATCGTTCTCTCAAACTGGAGGATATTTTTAGATTTACCAAAGCATCTGGAAAATTATCACGGGTGTAACTACCTCTATTTCTCTATTCTATCCTATCTTTTTCCATCTCTCTTTTCCCCTTTGACTATCTACTCTTTTACTTTCCAAATTTATAAATGTTAAGGGCCTGAGTGTTTTAAGAGTTACCAAATTTCTCAGTGCTTCTTGGCTCGACTTTTCAAATTTAAATTTCAAGGTTACTGGGTTTGTATTTGGATGAGGTCCTGGTACGAGTTGAGGGCTCCATGAAGACCATGAGGTCGAAACAGCACGTTTAGAGGGCCTACCGTTAGATGAGTTAGATGATGACGACCGGGGACTACACCGCACTGCCAGGTCCCAGTTAGCTGCTTCAACAACAACATTGCGGCCGAAGAGCAAATCCTATTCTCAGACATTCATTCATTCAACATGGGTCATGAAGTGCATGTTTTAAACCGCTTGTATTTTTGTTGATATTTTTTTCTGACGGATTTGCGCACTTCATTCCATATAAAAATTTATTTCTTGTGGAAGATGAATGCGCAAGCCGTTTGCAAAAAAAATCATTAAGAAGATTCAACTATGAAAAAAAAAACCGCAAGAGCTGTTACCAAAAAAAAAACTTGTTTCAAAATCAACGCAATTCTTTAGCCGCTTAAACTTGCTCTTTTTTATAAAACTGCATACTCGAAATTAAAAAAAAAAATCCGATTAAAAAGTTCAAAATTTAGATAAAATTTTTTTGAATCATTGTAAATTTTTTATAAACTTTGAAAATTTGATTTATATAGGTAATAAATAAAAAAAAAATTATTTATTAAAAAAAATATTTAAAAAAAAATTATTTCGAAAAAAAAAAATTAAATATAAAAAAACATCATCGTGCACTCAGTTTTGCTCGTCACTGTACATACGTATGTGTGTGTTTGTTGTTCTAGTGCTGTGGTAATTCACTGCCATGCCATGATGCCAGGCTGTTTGCGCTTAATTATGAACTGCTCTTATATGTATTTTTTGTTTTTTTATTTCTTTCAAACGTATTTTTTTATAGTTTTTAACTTGACTTGCCTAATATTATTATTTTTTTAAATTTTTTTTTAACAGCGGCATTAGTAAACTCAGCGGCGCCTTTTTCATTTCACCTGCCCACGTCACTGTACCTAAATCTGTAGACTGGCGTGATAACGGGGCTGTTACCGATGTTAAGGATCAAGGTATTGAAAACTATTTGGCTAAACAAATATTTTTGGTTTTTTCGTTAATGCTAACATACGGATTTTTCAATCCATTAGGTCACTGCGGTTCCTGCTGGGCTTTCTCCACCACTGGCGCACTCGAGGGTCAACACTTCCGCAAAACAAATACGCTGATCTCGCTCTCCGAGCAAAATTTGGTCGACTGCTCTAGCAAATATGGTAACAATGGCTGCAATGGTGGTCTGATGGACAACGCTTTCCGCTACATTAAGGACAATGGCGGTATTGATACCGAGAAGTCCTATCCCTATGAGGGCATTGATGACTCCTGCCATTACAATCCATCGACCGTGGGCGCTACCGATCGCGGTTTCGTCGACATACCTGCCGGTGATGAGGAGAAAATGAAGCAAGCTGTTGCCACCATTGGTCCAATTTCGGTAGCCATCGATGCGTCGCATGAGTCATTCCAATTCTATTCGGAAGGTGTTTACGTGGAGCCTCTTTGCGATGCACAGCAGTTGGATCATGGTGTGTTGGTGGTTGGCTATGGCACCGATCCCAGCGGTCTGGACTACTGGCTGGTGAAGAATTCTTGGGGCACCACCTGGGGCGATAAGGGTTACATTAAGATGGCGCGCAACAAGAAAAATCAATGCGGTATTGCTTCCGCTTCTAGCTACCCACTGGTTTAGGTCGTAGGCCCTCTCCCTCTAACATCACAGGAACCAAATTCAAATTAAATTCGAAAATATATACATATACATATATAAGATTTATAGTATGCTAATTACTTTTTTGTATTCAAAAATGAACTTGTCACCTTTTAAGAGTTTTTATTTTTTGTTGCTGTCTTAAATATGTGGAGTATTTTTTTATATTATTTTTTCTTTTATTTGTATCTATAATTGATGCGTGAATTTGAGATTTTTTCGCGTGAACGATTTTCAACTAGAAATATCAAAAAGTTCCGAATGGCATGTAACTTTTATATAACAAAACATCACCACCTTCACCGCCATCAATATAGTATATACGAGTATATATATATACGAGTATATGAATGTATGAATCGTATAATAGTTGTGTAAAAATTTATAAATAAAAAATCCAAAAAAAAAAAATATTCTTGATTCAGTTTGACTCTTCATATTAAATTTTTAAGTTACGTTATTTATGGGTTCAATTCAAAATTAACGCATTCGATACTAACGTTGGCTGAGTGCAATATCGCACGTTTGTAGGCTGACTAGCAGCGGTTGATGAACGGAATAACGTTAGTCATAATGAGGATGGTTACGTCGAAGATTGGACATTGGAAGTGCTTGACGAAGAAGAATTTAATAAACCAGCTGGAGGCCGGCAATCTAAAATGCCACCTAATTCTACTATTGACAACCTTACTATAAATATATTAGCACACGAGCCTGAGGATGACGTCTCCGATCAACAAATAAAATACATAAATTTCCATGAGCTGCACAACATACCGCTGGATAAAGTGGGGGAAATAGGGAAACCTTGCCAACCAAATAAAAAATTCGTCAACTAATCGAACGGCTTTACCGCTCGAATGGACGTCAAATTGAAAGCTCTGCAGAGAATTCGCTCTCAAAAAGAAAAATATCAAAGAAGGTACATGAAAGAAAATCCAGTAACAATGTGCAAATTTTAAGAACAGCTGATTAAATTGTTGGCAGTAAAATCACAAAAATTAAAATTTTTTTCAGTTGAGCTACCTCGTGTTAAGTGAAAAAATTAAGCCAATAAGCAGTCTTTTTTTTTGTAGCTCCATTTTACTATAACGAGTATTGCACACATTTCTCTTATGCTTTCATTCCTCTTTAGGTCTCGTAGAGTATGAACCGTTATAGCTCTAAGAGACAAGACGTTCTGTAGCGTGCCTCAATGACATACGTCATTAGTGGTCGAACGCAAGTTTTATAAACCCTAGGTTAGGTTAGGTTATGGTAGTAGTCGGTCTGCACGACCAACTCACTTCGACCTTAGAGGTCCGTTGTGATACCACTGTGCCTTACAGGAATCCCATTCCAGGACAAAACTGACAGAAATCTACTGGACCAGACAGTGCTTAGACAGTCAAAAAACGACACCATCTTCTTAAGCTCCCGTCCTGTGAATGTCGTAAACGGAGTCCAACCACCACCTATAGCAGATGAAGAGCTCCAACTTCCCCCTGAGACACGTGTAACACTAGCACAATTACGTTCTGGATATTGTAGCAGGTTAAACTCCTACTTATCCAGAATTGTCACCGACATACCAAACATATGTCCGGCATGTGAAGGTAGGTACCCCGCACGACACTAACCACCTTTTCACATGCCCTTTAAAACCGACTCATCTAACACCCCTCTAGACCTAACCCGTCGAAACAGCATGCTCTTCCTTCGTGGAACCATTTTGTGACTCTTATGAAACGTAGAATTGATCCCAGCCCCACGCCAGACAGCTCTGTAAGAGAATTAAAAAAGTACAATATTTACCGAAACAACCTGCTCTGATTTTAGCTAGGGCTGGACAATTGCAAAGGAAGTGCTCAACTGTTTCTTCCTATTCCTCATCTCTGCAACGTGGGTAACGTTAATTCATGGAAAAAAGGCACATTTTTATGATTTTTTTTTTTTGATGACACAGTTAAAATTTATTCGTCAAATCTTTTACTACATGAAACTATAGCATTTGAAGTATATTTTGTGAAATTTTCATCCAAAAATATTTAAAAATACGGCATGGCAGAAATTATTCGGACGCATCTCAAAAAAAGTAGTTTTGCGGTGCCCCTCATAACTCGGTGTTAAATCATCTGAAATCAAAAAACCAAAGTTATTTCGTTAGATAATCGTTTTCTCCGGGTAACGCCGAGAGGGTTTTTTGAAATTAGAAATTTTTCGATTTTTGGGAACACGTTAAAGTCAAAAACACGATTTTCCCGTAAAAAATCGGTGAATTAGTTACCGTAAAAACAAAAGTATCAACAAATTCGAAAAAAAAATCCTCGGCGTTATCTTGTAAAACATCTACAGAAAAAGTGTTCAAAATTTCAAAAGGATATGAGGGGCACCGACTTTGAAAACGTAAGTTGTGGGAAAAACGCTTTAACGCTAACGCTAAACGCGGTTGAGCCAGGTAGGTAGCAACACTTACATAGCTGTATCTTTGTAAGTTTTGCTCCGATTCATCTAAAATTTTCACAGAATATTCTTGAAAGGTTCTTCATTTAAAAAATCAAATAAAAAAAATTTAAAAACGTTAGATATGTAGCCACCTATTTTACAGCAAGAGCTTCTACCTGATAGACGCTGTAGTAGTCTGGTAGTCGAAGGGATAGTTCCAGTCCTAATTCCTTCGAGGAAACTCCATAACCAACCTTATCGTCTAGCTTGGAACCATCTGTATAGAAATGTAATTCCCCCCTTCTCCATACTACACTGTGGTTTAGTATAGGTAGGGCTCCGAACAAGAATGCTAAATCTCTTAATTATGAAAAAAATGAATTTAATTTTGTCATTGATCACTCAACGGTTTTTTTTTTTTGCATTTTTATTCAATTCAGGATTTTGTGAGGGTTTGCGTAAAGGCGAATCTATTGAAGGTGGTAGCAGGAGGGCCGTGGGGGATTTATTAAGGGGTTACATGCAGTAAGAATTTTCAAAAACTCGATTTTTTTTCTTAATGTACATATATTTAAGAATACACACAGAAAATTTAATATCGTTCCGGTGAGTATTATCGAAGTTACACGCAAATTTGAAAAGGCGTTTCAAAGTGCTTGAAAGTACAAGGCAAACTTTAAAAGCTTTTTGTCAAAATGGTGTTTTCAAAGTCGGTGACCAACATTACTCGAAAACGGTTAAACCGATTAGTCTCAAATTTTAACACGAGCTTCTTAAATGTATTTTTTAGTAATTAATCGAAGATTTTTTCTCATCGTTAAAAATATATTTTTTATAAACAATTTAAGGCCGAAATTTTGGTCAAAAATCGATTTTTTTTGTGAGAAACCGCCATTTTGTCAACAAAATTTATTTTGCTTATTCCATCGATTAATTACTAGATTTAACATTACTTTAACGAAATCTGTTTGGTTTTTTAATTTTAGAGAATCCAGTTCAGAGACATAGTGGTCACCGCAAAACGTCTTTTTTGAGAGGAGCTGCCGGAATTCAGCTGTAGTTCCTTTCCAAATAAATATTTTTACTTATACTGAGTCTTAACACTAAACCTACCATGACGGGTCAAATGACCCATTTTAAACTTTTTTTCAGAAAATTTTGGAAATAACATTATTAAGTCGCCGTTTTCTTTCACGACTTTTATTAAAAAATACATCGAATGTATTTTTCAAAATTTACTCCTCTCTTGCTAATTATTTTACCGAGAAATATATGTGATCTGCTCTAACTACCGTAACGGGTCATTTGACCCATGCACAGATTGTGTCTCTTGATTGAGCCGTTTTTCCTATTACGTGATATATGTATTTCGCTCCATTGAGTTATATTTATTGCAGACTGACGGATGAATAGCCAATTTAGTTCTACTACAAGCGAGCGTTACAGTAAAAATTTCAAGTTATAGCGCTATTTTGTGAATCAAAAATTCTTATTTGATAATTTTACATATAATTCTTATCCCAAAAATGTCAAAACATTCAAGATATTTGAAATCATTGGAAGTTATAAATAACATATTGTAGATGAAGAGTGTTCGGAATTCAGTGAGGAGCAACTGTCTGAAAGTAAAGTAGATAACATAGTACAATATAATAATTCATTTGACAGTACAGATGAATGTGAGTCCTCAAGTAAAGAAAGCGAAGACGAGAAAAATACCGTTATCGAGTTCAGAAAGTGAAAAATATGTGGAAGACCGATGTACTGAAATTGCGCCTGATGGTACAATTTGGCAAGAAATAGAACAAAGCTCAAAACCTGGACGTTCTCCAATTTATAACATTTTTAGGGAGGTTGTAGGCCCGACAGCGTATGCCAAACGAAATATAATGATATTATAATATATATAAATATAAAGAAGCCTCTCGAGTATTGGGAGCTCAATGGAATTTTACTCCTGCAAAAGTAAATGTATTTATTGGTCTTCTATGTATATACACGTGGCTTATATTAGGCAAATCTGATGTCAGCACTAAATACATCATAAATGGATTTTCATATTTGGAAAAGGAAGAAAAAAGAGGTGCTTCAACTCCGCTTGCGAAACTCGTTGTTCTCAAACTAATGGAACTGTTCACAGGAGGCGAAAGAAGCGTCACTACAGATAATTTCTTTACAAGCGCTTCACTCGCTACGACACTATTAGAAAAGAGAACCACTCTTTTGGAAACGATTCGCGGAAGCATAAGAGAACTGCCCAAATTAGCCAAGTAGAAGAAAGATGGTGCGCCACGCTTCTCAACAAAACTATATAAATCGAGTCATTATTCACTTACCATTTATTAAAAAAAGACAAACAAAAAAGTGCTTTTACTAAGCGCAAAACATAAATCTGTAAGCATTGAAACATATGGCAAGCGTATACCAGAAACGATAAGATTTTACAATAATACTAAGTACGGTGTAGAGATGACGAATCAGATGGACAGAAAATACTCAGTGAAATCAAAATCGCAAAGATGGCCTGCGCAGATTTTCTTCAATATTCTTGACCTGGCTGGAATCAACTCAAGAGTTTTATATAGAGAAACAATCGGCAAAAACACCTCTAGATAACAATTTTTATTTTAATTAGCTGAAGAGCTTGCCGAAAGAAGATTTTCAACAGGAGCAAAAACAAAGCAAAGAATAAACTATTTTTATGTTTCTTAAATTTAATATATAAACTATTTTGAATCATTAATTGAAAACAATTGTTTCATTCATGTACCAAATTGGCCTAATTGATATATTTTTCGCTAGACTTAGTAATATATATAACATTTTAAAGGCGGGTCATTTGACCCACTTTGGTAGGAATAGGAATACATAGAGTATCGGTAGGTTTAGTGTTAAATACAGTCAAAAGATAACATAATATTTGCACAAATTTTTAGATCAATAAATTTAAAAGTTTTGTCAGAAAAATTTTTGGAAAATTAGTTTTTTTCCGTCCTTCTAACTGTATATAAACCCTTAATAAATAATAATAAATTCGCCTTGAGCAGGGCAGCTGATTTGTTTTTTTTTTTTCTTGCGCCGTCTATATTCGGCTGTCAGCACAAAATTCAAATACGAAACCGATTATTTACATTCAAAGGTGTCATTTGAAAATTGAAATTTTGCAATGAATTTGAATTTAAAGGGCTTTTTATAAATAAATAAAATAATGCAAGAGTGCGCATTTTGTCTTAAAAAAGACGCGGGCTGGAAAGAATAATTTTTTAAGGTTTTAATGGAGGAATCAGAACGGTTGAAGTGGTCCAAATCATGCTGAACACAACGTGCCCACGTCAGTCGGTTCTACGTAATCGGAACGACCCGGATTTATATTCGGCCAATGATTGTTACCTCGGCAGCATTCCGCGTATATGTATGGAGAATGTTTGTGCTGCTACAACAACAACAACATACCGAACACAACTTGAAGGCAATGATTTCATTTACTGTGCCCACTTTTCACGTGCAGATGTGGTATGTTCAGGTACAAAGCCCAAATTACTGACAAAAGCCGTTCCATCGTCGTCTGGTTCCAACTCTAAGTGCATGCCGGCTGTTGAATAGAGTTCGTCCTCTTGTCAAATATTCCCGATGACAAAGGTTTCTATTTTGCCAATACCCGATCCATATAGCACGGTGAAGTTAATTATTATCTCACACACTTTTTGTTCGGACATGGGTCCTTTCGCAAGCATTTGTGGCGAATGGGAAAAGTAAGCCTTCTTTAAATGCGAGAGGTGAAACATAAAGAGAACAGCTCTGCAACGAGCTATTGGTGTATTTGCACCTGAAGAAATAATCGAAAAAATGACGATTGACGAAGATAAATGGAATGCCGTGGCAAATTTCGTGGAGGATATTATCCGAAAAAAGAAGCGCGAAATGGAAACTTATGCTGAAGAGTATTGGGCATAGGTTTCTCACAACAGGCAATCCTGGACACAGGGTTAATAAGTAACTGTCCTTCTTAGGACGCCGTCTTGGCCCTGTACCTCGAAGCTATGCGGAAGCAGTCCCGGGGTGGAGGGAAAAATACAAGAGAAGAGGAGGGACATTTTTAGTGGAGTCACCATACACGACGCACAGTGTGACTTTTTTCACTTTTAGGATGCCAAAATTAATAACAGCCAAACCAATGGAGCAATTCATTTCAAATTTTGCAGTGTGGTTGCAGATACCTAAATCTGATTTGAGAATAAAAATGGGCGTGATACGCCCCATTTTTCTCCTTGCCCACATATAAGGTAAAATTTCGCATAATCATATTTTCTACTTTAAAAGCATTTTCCAGTGCCAATTTAAATACAAATTGTTTAGATTTCTTAACTTTAGCTCAGAGGCTTATGACTAATATTTAAAAGATTTCATTCAGCCCCTGGATACCTTTTTATACTATTGTACATTATACTGCTCAATGAAGGAGATAATCACAATTGTTTCAATGATAAATATGTCACTAATCTTTATTTTATTAATAGTAAGCCAATAAACAGTTTCTAAAGATTAAACATAACAAAACATAAACACTTATTCGAAAGCAATTATTCATAATACTTCTTCCTGGGCCAGCAATGCAATTACATCTGTAGGCAAAGTCCCGCGCTTGGTTTTCGATGGCTTACGTAAGCTGCAAACGTAGGGATCGGATGATATTAGAAGCCTATGCAATAAATCCTCATTGGTTTGAGTTCATGAATTTTTCATTGTATACCATTCGCGATAATTTCTGACATCTTTGTTTCTCGATTCTTGCGCTTCTTCGGAAAGCTGACCAATAGGAACCATGCATAACGATATTATATGTCTTGAATGGAACAGTATTTTATGCAGACTGACTGGCATATTGTACCACTCATATTCCCTCAAATAAAGATCGCGTGTGTCTCTCACGTATACCTCAAAGGCCTCAGCATTTATCTGAAATTCACACCCTAAGCAAGACAATATGGTGAAAAGCCTTTTTAAGAGACATAAGTTAATGCCTGTAATGTCTGCAGTAACTTCTGCATTACTAAAAAAACGTCGTGCTGTGTTTCCGTCATTTGTATTGCCAGATTTCTCTTTTGGCATATTAATTAAAAGCCCAGTTTCGTTTCTTGGTCTGGCGATAAACTTTTGTTGCGCTCTTTCGAAAGTCGAGATTTTTTCAACACAGTACCTCTTGACGCTGAAGATAAACACAGCTCTTTAAATAATATTGCGGAATTTCTCTTACCGTTTGATCTAAGTCCCATTTCTGCCGCCATTAACACTTGTTCGCTATTTCATACTGCTAAAAGACTCTTTGCTTTTCTTTTCTTTGTGCGAAGAGAAGAATCGGAAAACGCCACATGTGGTCTACCTACATTGGATCTAATAGAGGATGAAGTTGATGGCCCAACATCAAGACGGTATTTTCCAAAGTCTTCACTCTTGGAAAACCAACTATAATTACGGGCTAGAACACGGGCCTTAACTCGGCAAGACCCCTCCCACTTTGAAGAAAATTGGTAACACAGTTTTTTTATACGCTCTCCTAGCTTTTTAGTATCCACGTCTCATCCGATCACCGCAAAAATTTTCTCTAACACCGCATCACGACGCGTTTCTTTTGAGTTCGTCAACCAAATTTCAAAAAGTTCTATCCGAGGAATCGCCATGAAAACTTCTTTTAAAGCTGTGGTAGCAAATTGTAGCAAAATTTTATTCCAGTATCTGAAACACAGAATCCTAAAGGTCATTTCGCTGTTAAAGAATGGACGGAACTCGATGGACCAATATAAGTTTTTCTCAGTAAATTATCAAAAATAATATTAAGCTATGGCTGTTTTAGTGATATTTTACTGAGCGGATTTGTATCGATAGTAAAAACTTTATAATCCTCTTACTTACCCCTGAAGTACAAAATTGTTGAAATTTAATCAGCAAATACTCAATTTTATGAAATTGATGATTCGTATTATATCTTTTGACAAACTTCACAGCGATGTTCGGATAATAAATAAAAAATATTCAATTGACGCACTGGCTTGTGTTTGTTAACGGTTATCTTTCTTAAAACTATTGTTTTGATAAATTCTGAGTACACTGTCGTAAAATTTGGTCAATTTTACACAACATACCGAAAGAAAATCATTTTCGCAGAACTTTTTTTTTTAATTTTGGCATCGTAAAACGATAAAAAGTCACAGTGTGCGACGGTTACCATATAGTGCAAAATGTGGATATTTGTAAATTTATTATGAACATTTTAAAATAAATTCAGCACGAGAAATAAATTGGCTCCGGGTTTCTATTTTCCCTTCACAAATAAATCCCTCCTTTTTTCTTCTTTGGCATGGCCTTCTAATCAACAAAGAGTTGTTGTTGACATAGTGTCACCACCTTTAATAAACTCACTTTGGGGGCGTTAAAAATTAAAAGCAGTCGTAATATTGGTGAGACGTATTAGAGTATGCGCCTAGCTTCATTAATTTGTTGCCTGTCGGAAATGATAACCGGGTTGCGCCGAGCGTACGCGCATTTCTTCTAGCCATACCAGGCCGAGATCAATAGCATGGATGGTCTAACTGCAGCAACAAGGTAAATGTGGTAGATATATTTACCACTCATCTACTATGAACAAGTTTATTCCATGTTTTATTTTGTATATTAACAAATGCGTCATTTATACAAATAGATTTCATAAAACTTTCAATTTTATTTTTATTTTTTTAAGAATTTAAATATTCATACATGTACATATACATATTCCAGTAAACTTTTATTAAAAACTACGCGACTAAAACCTCATTTAAATCTAATACAATAGTTTAAGCCAATGGGAATGGGACGATATGTTCTCTGAAACACCATAATAAATGAAAACTTTTCAGACAATTCAATCAAAACCAATTCTATTCGTAAAAAAAGTGACAAAAAAAAATATTACTTGGCCATTTCATATGTGTAGAAAATTCACTATACACTTCAAGGAATCTCAAAAATTTATCTTGCACATCCTCAATTCTAAACTTATTTGCGCTGAAAAGCTCCTTTTTGGCGTTTCATGTACCTTTGTACGCAGTCTTGCTAGTCAAATTTCGTTGGAAACGAATTATTTTTAGATACATACATACATTCACATTATTGTAAGGCCACGCACGTACAATGCAGCTTAAAATATAATAAATTAATTAAGATAAACGTAGAAATAATCGCTAATTTGATTAGTCAATTTGATTGATAGGTAATTTTAGTATCAATTGCATTTTGGTTTAACGCCGCAGCTATGTGTCAAGCGATGTATATATATGTGATTTGTGCCAATGATGAAATGAAGATGTCGAGCGCCGAGGATATCCGCCACTTAAGCCTTCCAACTACAAGGTTCAATCTGCAATATACAAATACAATTATTACAATTATCCCTCATATTGTACATACATACATATTTATGCATGCATTTTCTTACTTACACCCTGTTCACTGGCATCTCATTATTTCCTAGCAGCACGCTTCACTTTTATTTATACACCTGTTATCTTACGTCCACGGCAGGTTATTGCAAAAAAGCGCCGTGCCAATTAAATAGTAACTGGTGAACCAAACTAGTATGGAGCCGGCTTTCGATCGCAGCTTGATCTGATCAAATGTCTTTGGGAACTGATCGGCTGCAAACCAATAGAGACATGGTGTGGCTGAGCATAATAAGCGCGTTGATACTTGTATATGCACGAAAAAAGTGCAAAACAATGTGAGCAGCAGTGCATGCAGGACGAATGGTAGAGATTTATACTCCTTCAGTAGCTGCACAATAGGGTAATGTGGCAGTAGCAAGCGTAGAAAATGTTTCAAGTATTTGAAGCAGTGGTAGAGCAGGAACGCTAGCACCGGCAACGCCAACAAAAAGTTTGGCAATTGCTTAAGTTCGTAGTATCGTAGAAAACCCACATTCCAGTAGTGTGATTGTATGTACGAGTAGGGGAGTGGAAATGTTTTGTCACACCACGGCGAATTCTCCGCCAATCGATGACCAGCCAATACATAATTTTTCTTGCGCGCATAATCCAGCACCGCAGGCATATGAGCCACTGTGCGATCTGGCGTACAGAATTGCTCGAATGCATAGAAGTAGAAGAAGGTGAGTGGCAACAGTGCACCGATTAGACATAACGATAGCTTCAATGTGGCAAAACAGCGATGATATGACCTAAGTATGCTGTGGCGGAGCATGAAGTAAATGGGATAGCCTGCGTTCAACAGACCATTCGAACGGCTAACTATTGAAAGTGCGAGAGCAATAGTTGTGCGCACAAAACGAAACTCGGAAACACATTCCAACATCACATGCAACGATAGCCAACAAAAAAGTGCCTCCGAATAGGCGGCCGTAAAGAATATCGAAGCCGGGTTGAAGCAAAATAGCAATGCCGCATTCCAACTCTTATTCGGATCCTTAAATATACGCTGTGTGAGTGCGTAAAGTGCATTGGCCGCCTTACAGAAACAGAAAACATTGACCAGCACCGCTATCACCAAGCACCAGCTGCGCAACGATACACCCATATTGAGGGCGTAAAGTGCATTTGCACCAGCACGCACTACTAACGGAAAAAGTGGATAAAAGGCGAGCGTATTTTCGTACGAATATGAGTATTCAGCAATGTGTAGGAAATATTCTCCATCCCAGTGACGCATACCACCAAGGCAGAATTGAAACGTGCGATCAAGCCATGAAGTGTTGGTGGCATTAGCTGTGCTAAATTCGTTTGTATCTAGATTTGTTGTATGTTGTAGATTTTGTTGTGCAATCGGTGCACGAAATACATCTGGCTTGTGATCGGGCAGCAGGTGGTTGGCAAGCAGCTGTAGTACTAAAATAATCACACGGCTTGCTAGAGCTAACTTTGTTATTTTCTCAGTCATACTAGCAATGTGGCCTATTGCTATGATAAAGCGATTACTGTGCGATACTGCTGATGACGTTATTACTTTTTCAGTTCTTCGTTACGGTTCATTTAAGGTTATGGTCGTTGCGTTGCACTGAGGCCCAAATATATTGAAGCTGCTGCAAATGCACATAATTCGTAAAAATTTAGTATTACAATGAAAGCCGGTCAGCTGGTCATGCGGTTTTTTTTTGTGGCGATAAGCCGAGAGTACCAGCTTTTGCTAGTGCCGTGTAAAGTACATACCTGGTCACTGGACAATTGCCGTTGAAGAGGGGATCCTTATTTGGATCTAACAAGTCTCCGTCGTATATTTAATTAATAATTTACAAATATCCTTTTTATGGATGGTGCCACAACAAATGTCTCAGCCGGTTTTCAGCAAGTGACGTTTGCGCCTCACCTCATCCACGAAGAGTTTGGCTTTGCCACCTTATTATTTGAAATATTTCAATATTTTTAATATTCCACGGTAATTCCTCTTCTTTTTTGTAAAAATTTTAAATGAAAATGGTTTAAACTATTTAGATATTTAAGGGGGTCTTCTGGTCTCCAGCGAAAAAAAAATCGATTTTTTTTTTTGCATAATTTTGTTGTATGTGTATGCGAGAATACGCCACAGAAAGGATTTTTTGAAAATCGCATTTTTTCACATTTTTCTGGGCACCGAAGTGTACCCTCCTCCGGCCGTTTTATCATAAACTTTATCTTTAAACGCGTTTCCCCGAAAATCGTGTTTTTTAAGCATTTTGGTCACACTTTTCATAGTAGTTATACTCCGATTTCAATGGTTTTGGTCTTAAAAGGTTCGGAAAACTTACCGCTAAGTTTCCCCGTGTACGATTTTTGAAATTTTTTTTCATTCCATTTTTATAACCTTTTAAAGTTCAAAAAATGAGCAAAAAAAATTGCAAATTGTTGCATAACTTTTGAAAAAAATTAAAAAAAAAAAATCTGTCACGGGAAAACTTAACCAGGGCAACTCTGAAGACAACGCATATCTAATTTTTGCTTTCTGATTACCCAGGTGGAAAAACCGTGACCAAAATGGAGACCTGTTTCGTTTGGAGGTGGACGTCTTCAGCGCCATTTCAAGGTCGCGGGTGTTAATTTTTTTCAAAGTCAAAACCATTTTTTAAAAGCCAAGACATGTACCTTTAAAATAAAAAAATTTTTTTTAAAATATTCACAGGATTTGTCACAATCAATCCCCAAAAAAACCCTTCATTTCAGGGCCTCGAGACCAGAAGACCCCCTTAAACAAATATTTAGTTAAGATATTTTTATTTTCTAGGCTCAATTCCGTCCGTATTAACAACAAAGGTGGTCGCCGTAGCCGAATAGGCCAGTGCGTGACTACCATTCGGAATTCACAAAGAGAGCGTCGGTTTAAATCTCGGTGAAACACCAAAATTAAGAAAAACATTTTTCTAATAGCGGTCGCCCCTTGGCAGGCAATGGCAAACCTCCGAGTGCATTTCTGCCATGAAAAAGCTCCTCATAAAAATATCTGCCGTTCGGAGTCGGCTTGAAACTGTAGGTCCCTCCATTTGTGGAACAACATCAAGACGCACACCACAAATAGGAAGAGGAGCTCGGCCAAACACCCAAAATGGGTGTGCGCGCCAATTATATATATATATATATATAAATTATTGCTTTTATGCATATGCCAAGAGTTCCTGAAGACGTTTCCAAATGATGATGAAAAGATGAGAGTCAAATTTCCAGGACCATCATGATGGCACACGATTAAACAGACGACACATGTATTTTTCCTTGGGCATACCCGCGGTCTTGTTACTGCTTCGAAGGTTTAATAATCAGCTAAATACAAGCGTTTCAAGTGAATGAAAACTGTGTGGGGATTCAGACAAAAAAAGTGCCTTCATTAGCTTCTTAAGGCTGAAATGACTTTTAATTCTCTAACTTACAGTTGCTCAGGATTTCATTGACTTTGTCAGTGATTGGTTGGCCAAATACAAACAACTTTTTTTCAAAAATGTTTGGTTTATTGCAGTTCTATGCGTTATTCAATTCTCCAGCCATTTGTTAGGCAACCAATATTAAAAAAAAATATTGCTTTGTAAATTGCTGGAACACCCTTTAACGTGTACCTTTATTAATTTCAGATTTGAAACTAATTCAGTAACTGCAACATGAAAAAAGTAAAAGCTGTATATAGCTTTTTTTTAACAATGTTTAAAAACCGCTTTAACAACGACTATGGGCCATGATAAATCATCAATCATAGCGCCAGCCCCCTTGGTCGCATATCTACAACCAAAACATATTTTCTTAGACCCAATATATTTTTTGCCAACTATTAAGAACATCGTTTTGCAGCATTTTCCATCCATCCATTTTAACGAATCTCCACATGAAACGCCTGCACACAAGCGTCTGCTATCTGTTTATGTATCTTGTTGACCTCTGCTTGCGTCAGAGTGCGCTCCATGTGCCTGTAGACAATGCGGAAGCAAACGCTTGATTTACCTGTTTTATTGTTCTTAAAACGGTCGACTAGGCTGATCTATATAAAATATTTGAATAAATCAATAAAATAAAATAAACTTCAAACTAAATTCCGGCACTCACTTGTTCAACCACATCGCCTGCTACTGAACGCACAAGATCGTAGAAATCGTTGCAAGCGAAACCAGCGTCCACTTCCGTACCCAGTGGCAACCAAAAAGACAGATCATTCGTGCATTGTGGGTACACAGAAATAGGCTTGTACTTAGGCAACTTGCATAGATTTTTTTCGTTGAATTGATTTAAAAAACCACTGTCATTTGACCAAAACAACCTTATATCGGGTATGTCGAAAAGCACCATTGCCAACCGTTCCAATCCCAATCCGAAGGCATAGCCTATATTATTATGTGCGCCTGATCTCTGCAGAATTTCGTGACGCATAATGCCGCAACCAAGCACTTCAAGCCATTTACCATTGTGCAGAACTTCCAACTCCCAAGACGGTTGTGTAAAAGGAAAGTAGGTGTCCACCCAACGATATTCTAATTGTGTGCCGAATAAATCGCGCGCAAGTCCCACCAGTACATCTTTCATTTCGTGCTCCATTAATTTGACCGCTTCAAGAGTATGACACGTTTGTTTCGTTTCATCCAAACACTTTGAGGATGTTAATGGTGCCGCAGAGTTTTTATCTTTCAATTGCCAATCCTTTTCGAAAATATCCAAATCTTGATTAGGCCCGAAAAGCGTGCTTTTCGTTACCAGTCGCACAGCATCCAACTGATGGAATACCGGATAGTGTGTCGAATCAATTTCATCACGACGATACACTTCACCTGCTATCAGAAAGTTATCCAATCCACATGCTATCAACTCCGCTTGATGTGCAGTGGTGTGGGCACGTAGTAGTTGGGTTTGATTGATGTAATAACAATCTGTCTTCGCTCTACTTACGTGATCAGCAGGAAACAGTAGGTTATCAAAATTTTGTTCCACTGTCACAATAGGACTCAGTCGATCGTATACGGAAAATAGCGGATTGCCGTGAGAGTTTCTATAGGTGCTATAGAAATAATTAACAATTCTTTGTCGGATAATAGAAAGCGGATGGTTAGTTTGTAAATGTTTGTTAGCACCCAGGTACGAAAGTATTTTTGGCGTCACATTTGTCCACTTGTCAGTGGGATAAGTTTTGCCGTTAATTTCTATGCCATCTTTAATGTCTGCCGCGCCAATACTGGTGGCTATATGTCGGATGTGATTATGGCGAGGCCGGCATATGTCAACTTTACAGCTGTGTTGAGCTGCCGGCACACAAGAGCGTATGCTGGAAACGGCTGAGACTCCTCCATTCACTTGGCGCCATTGGCGTAAAATTAACATAGCGAAAATTACGTACAACGAATTATTATAAAATAATGAACGCCACCATTCACAAATTCTCTTTTTTGTTTTGCTCTGTGTGTCATCTGTTTGACAAGTCTAATCAGCTGTTGCCTGCGATGTACTCAGATGTGAGGGCATATTGAGGAATTTTTGAGTGCAAATGAGTGGATTTTAGTAGATGCGTAAATGCTTTTGATAATTCATAGGTACACCAACTTTTAATTCATATTCCGTTATTTTTAATTAAAGAATTTGCAATTTGCCAAAATTAAGTGTAATTTAAATAAAAGTAATTATACTTATGTATGCCTTCCTTATTTTATGTTGCGGACTAGAATATCGACATTTATCAGGAAACAATTAAAATTTTCATGAGCTCATAGCGGATATGTTGTCACCGGATAAAGCGCTTAGTAAGAACTTAAAGGATAAAGCGCTTAAGGGGGGGTAGGGTTTAGCGCTAAAAAACACTTTTTTTTTAATTTTTTACAGAAATATGGCTTAAGATACTTTAGTAAAATCAGTTGCATGTTATTGTACATCTTTTCAATAAGTTTTTAAAAAATATTAATAATAAAATATTGACAAATAAGCCCATGACAGAGTTTTTTTGGAGATATGTTTTTCGAGAGGTGCTCTGCGGTGCCAATCGGCATTCGTCGTAGAATCATCTGAAACTAAAAAAGTCGAATTTTTCAGTTAAAGTATGACGTAATGTTCTCCCCTACATTAATAAAATTTTTTTTTTCATTTTTGTAGTAAACAAAAAAAACGAGCATTTTTGGCGAAAAATTTCGCCATATTTGTAAGTGAAAAACAACCTTAAAAAAAAAAATAAAAAAAAAAACAGTGTAGGGGGGAGGTATTTTTGATTTAGAAAACGTGTGCCAAATTTGAAAAGAATCGGTTGAATAGTTTCGGAGTTGTGATTGGCACCGACTTTTAAGAAGTCGTTTCGGGAAAAACGCGTTTGAAAAAATGACTCTGAGAAATTATCGATCGATCCGCATTCGAGGTAGAGTGCCTACAAAGGCTATAACTTTGAGAGTTCTGCTCCGATCCACTTAAAATTTTGACACAACATTCTTGAAATGATTTAAAATGATGAGTGAAGAAAAAAAATATCGATTTTGTCAGTTCAGTTCCGCCCCAAGCGTTAAAAAAGTAAGCGACATTATGGCTGGCTCAAAAGAACGCTGTACCCGTTGCCAGTGCTCCAGGTGCGTAAGTTTGGTTTAATTCGGTGCAAAGACACGGCGGGTCCACGTTTTGGCATATATTTCGAGACCCTAGTCATCAATAGGTATGAAAATTACCCCGTATTAAAGCACTTATCAACAGCTTTCATTTGATACCCATATTGTACATACACAACCAAAGGTTATCCGGGTCCACGTTTTGACCTATATCTCGAGACCCCAGTCACGGAGTGGCATGAAAAATACTCTGTACTAAAGCATTCACCAACAGCTTCAATTTGATATCCATATTGTACATACACATCCGAAGGTTACCCGGGTCCACGTTTTGACCTATATCTCGAGCCCTATTTCCAAAATAAAATATAATCCATGTTACTCGTGGATGATGTAGCTTTCGAATGGTGAAAGAATTTTTAAAATCGGTCCAGTAGTTTTTGAGCCTATTCATTACAACCAAACAAACAAACAAACAAACAAACAAAGTTTTCCTCTTTATAATATTAGTATAGATTGCTTCAAGTGATCGACCTGAGATTAATACGCACACGACGTCTGCGTAGGCTTGGATGTGTCCAATTTCCTGCAGATCATTAAGAAGAGACTCCACAACAAAGCGCCAAAGTAAGGGAGAGAGTGCACCGCCTTGTGGACAACCCTTCTTAACCTCAACCCTGACTATTTCAACGCTTTCTCTATCCATGGTAAGCAGTCTTTTGGATAACATAGAGTGGATCCATCTGACAAGGATTTCTTCTACTCCATAACTTCTGATAGAAGAGTACATAGAGTGAAAGGTAGTATTGTCGAGAGCTCCCTCAATGTCCACAAACATACCAGGAGTGTACCCTCTTGTTTTCAGCCCTTTTTTGATTATGCTAACGCACTCGTGCAGAGCCGATTCACAAGATTACCCACTTTGGTAAGCATGCTGTCTGACGTTGAGAGGGTTTCGACTTAGAACCCTCCTCCTAATGTGCTTCTCCACCATACGTTCCAGATCCTTAAGCATAAACGACGTCAGACTTATAGGTGTGAAACTTTTTGGTAAAGCGTAGCTGTCCTTGCCTGGCCTTGGGACGAATACAACTTTCACCAAACGCCACAATTGTGGAAAATAAGCATGCGCAAGACATGCCGTAAAGATTCTTTTCAAAGCCTTCATTAGTTTTCTTCGCCTCGCTTGAGCATGATTGGGTAAATGCGTTCCGATGGCCTAGGGACTTAAAGTTTTCGAATGACAAAAAGGCGAACCTTATCGTTAACTATCCTGGATGCAATACACCAATTACGTCTGCTGGTAATTATATTGACATGATTAGATTGATCGATAGAGCTTTGACCAACAACATTCTTGGAGCCAGGGAAATGTGTTGAAAAGAGAACATCGTACACTTCCGATTTTGAGTCCGTATAGTACCATCTGGTTTGAGCAGTGAGTCTAGCCTAGCGGTCCGGTCTCTTTGGAGGGCTTTGCATAGTCTCGCTGAACTTTTCCGTTCCTCCAGTTTACTGCAGAAGGTTCTATAAGATTCCAATTTGGATGATCTAACTTTCTTTTTATATTCCTTCCTCAGATTTCGGTAGGCAGTCCAATCTCCTTCTAACTGAGTTTTAAGAGTTCTGTTGAGAAGTTTCCTGGAAGTTTTCCGGAGTTTCGAGAGTTCGGCGTTCCACCAAGGGACTGTCTTACCCTCTCTTCCCCTACGTTCTGGGCACACCTTATTATAACACTCGATCAAAGTTCGTCCCAATGAGTTTATGGCTTCTTCAATCGCAGTAACTGTTCGGAGTTTTCGGAACAAGATTTCCTCTTTAGTGAATCCCCATATCGTATCCAATCCGCTTTTCGCGGATTCCGGCCTGCTGGGGTCGACATTGTCTTGGCCGCAAGCCTGAACTCTATATAACGATGGTCCGACAGGGAATCTTTATCGAGTACTTTCCAACCAGTGATATGATCTGATATTTTATCGTTGGATAATGTCATATCAATCACTTCCTGCCTTCTGCTGGTTACAAAAGTCGGGCTGGTGCCAACGTTCTGTATACCCAAGCGAGATGAGAGAATGAAGTCCATGAGTTTATGCCACCTGAAGTAACATTTTGTGCTACCGCAGAGTGTATTCTGTGAATTTGCGTCACATCCCACAATTAGACCTAATCCCATGGATTCAGCATATCTTACAACTTCCATAAACTCCCTCGTAAGGGGAGGGAGAATGGAGTCGCAAGGAATATAGGCCGGGACGACAATTGTCTCTACTTCTTTCCCCTCTAATCGATGCTTTATTTTGACTGCAACTAAGTGTTGACTTAACAAAGTGCAATCAACTGCTTTCGGCATAATAATACACGTACGCGGACGGACTTCTCCCTCTTTATAAAGGAAAGCCCCCCACTTTATATCTCCCAAGCCCTGTATTTGTCCTTTAGACAACCACGGTTCTTGAATTAATATTATGTGAGGATTTGCGTGCACGTATGCGCCTTCCAAATTGCCTCCCGAACCAGACGCTTTTTTATAGCCGTTAGTGCAATGGTACTTATTGGATTTGCTTCCAAATTAACCACATTACTTCCGTCCGTAGAGAAAAGCGTCAGAGCACTGAGACGTAAATGAGCTAGTGCAGCCTCCCCAGGATCAGCTAAAGGGTTTGCAGGGGTCGCCTGCATCTTTATGGCCCTCGCTGGTTCCACTGAGCCAAGCTCATTTTCACCCAGCAACAGGCTCTCTATAGAGCTACGTATAGAGCCTGATGAGGATGCACCATCCAATAGGTGTACATCCTCAACCAGTAGCTTGCTTCCTCCTGGACCCTGATTTTCAGCACTGGTTGTCTTGGTGGTGAATGAGTTTTGGGCCTGCACATCCGATGCCCAAGCCGCTCGAGAACCAGTGGGAGGATTACCACAAGTGTGGGTACCCCGTGCAGAGAAGTCCTGGTTTGTACTCATTCTCCATTTGTGGAGTGGCCTTAATAATACTCTTCAAGGGAGCCACTGTAGTTCATGTCATCAGTGCCGGCGCGTCAGACTGCCGCCACCAACCATACCTTAACGGTAAGGAGGCGCAACACAACTCCCCCATTGACCCACAACCTTCCTGCTCCAACTTGACAACAGCGCACCACTCGTGAGTGGACACGCGACTACGTTCCCCCCTGTTGCAGAGCTCTGCACCCGCAATCGCTCCCTGTGGCGCGGCCACCCGTCAACATCAGGCCACAACAACTTTTGCGGAACGTACAGCAGACCCAACGCAGACAACACCACACGTCCCTCACGCCCCTCATACCCGCTGGAAGGATCCGGGACATACGTCCGAATTTCCCAGCTGAAGCAACGCCAGGCCGATTCCGGGGATCCTCGGATAAAGGATCTCAATTTGGAGTCGAACCCGACGAAGCACAACGCCAAGGTGGATATAACCTTCAACGGTTGTAATTCGTCGAATCCGAAGAGATGCGCGAGCTACTTTAGCCAGCACTTTATTCTGCATCCTCCGGCGACAGATCCAAACGTAGTGCTACCAGATGGCTGCACAAACTGACATACAACAGTGCGCCACTTGTTTTCTCCAGCGATGAAATTCAAGGGGTCATCAACCATATGAAACCATCTAAAGCCATTGGCCTTGACGGACTAAACATGCTGATGTTGAAAAGGCTGGGTCCATCGGGAGTGAGGCATTCTACCAAGGTATTCCATTTGCCTATGGCCACTCTCACCATTCCTGATAAGTGGAAATTAGGGAGAGTGGTCCCACTACTGAAGCCTGGAAAACCCGCCAACCAAGGGGAATCCTATCGTCCGATAACTCTCCTTTCCCCAGTAGTGAAGACCCTTGAAGCCCTTCTACTCCCACTCTTTACGAAAAACCTGACCCCAGCCTTCCACCAGCATAGCTTTCGAAGAGTGCATAGCACCACCACGGCACTCACCGTCATTAACACCCAGGCAAACCGCAGACTTAACCAAACCCGCCCCTGCGAGAGGACTGTCCTAGTAGCGGTGGATCTAAAAAAGGCTTTCGATGCAATTATTCGAAATTATTTCGACAAAATCTGTTACAATTTGCCTTCGGCAAGAAACCTGGAAAAAATGGAACCTATGAAACGTGAACTTGAACTTGTTGACATATTTCACAAAGTTTTTTTATAAAGGACTGCTACTTAAAATCAAACGTTTTCTCAAATATCTACCAGCAATGAAGTATATGAGATTGCATGCAACCAAAGTGAACTACTATACAACAACAACAACAACAACAACAATGAAGCTTCTCTGATGAATTTATGAATTTAAAGAGACTTTTTGCATTAGTTTCAACAAATTTAGGTTTTATTATTAAGTGCGCAACTAAGTTCTCGCTGTTTTTTTATGAAAATACAACTTTATTCTGAAAAAGCGGTTACAAGTGAATCATTGAAAGTATTGCCCATCGCTGACTACTACTTTTTCCCATCTTTCTGGTGGATCTCGTATACCGTCGCGGTAAAACTGTTCATCTTTTGAGGCTATCCGCGGATCAAGCCATTTTTTGATGTCTTCATATGAATGGAACTGCTGGTCAGGTAGACCATGTGCCATCGATCGGAACTGGTGATAATCGGACGGCGTAATATCTGGAGAATATGGCGGGTGGGGTAGGATTTCCCATTTCTGTGTTTCCAGGTAGGTTTTAACGGATTTGGCAACGTGAGGCCGATGCGGATTGCGGCCGCTTCAATTGAAGTCGATAGCGATTCTCAGTGATGGTTTCGCTTGGTTTTAACAGTTTATAATAAATAACTCCAACTTGGTCCCACCAAATACATAGCATAACCTTCGCAGCGTGAATATTCGGCCGATGCGACGACGTAGAAGCATGACGTACGACTTTCTTTTCTTTGGATTGTTGTAATGAATCCATTTTTCATCACCCGTCACGATGCGATGAAGAAAACCCTTCCTTTTCTGCCGCGGGAGCAATTGTTCACAGGCGAAAAAACTACGTTCAACATCCCTTGGTTTTAACTCATAAGGAACCCAAGTCCCCTGTTTCTGAAACATTCCCAAAGCATGCAATCACTTGGAAATGGATTGGCGGGTTGGTGGGTAACTCCTTATACTGAGACAAGACCTTCTTTCCTTTGACACGGATCCTCAGTGAGCAATGCCTCCAATTCAGTGTCTTCGAAGGTTTTTGGTCTTTCTTCCCGCGGACGGTTGTCAACATTAAAATCACCGTCTTTGAAGCGACGGAACAAATCTCGGCACGTTGTTTCACTTAAAGCAGCATCTCCATAAACTTTTTGTAGCTCTCGATGCGTTTCAACCCCCGTTTTTTTCGAATGAAAGAGGAAAATCAACACTTCCCGCAAATGACGATTATTTGGCACAAAATCAGACATTTTCACATAAGCAAAAGTTTATGATACTAAAACAAAATCACTAATGTGTCGAAGCAGTTTGTTTACCATATGTCTAAGCTTGGTTTCTGGTGTTAAGGTTTTGTTAGAATCGACTAGCACAAACTGCTGGCGGCATCTATTGACAAACAGCGAGAACTTAGTTGCGCACCTAATAAAATAATGGCTTTACTTACAGAGTCTTTTATGGACGTCAAGTGAGTTTACTGATCAAAATTGGATAGAAAATGTAAAGTTATGATCACTTAAGTGGTTATATACAGTTAGAATTCTAAGAATCGATTGTTTTAATTTTTTTTTTCTTAATGTACATATATTTAAGAATACACACAGAAAATTGAATATCATTCCGGTGAATATTTTCGAAGTTACACGCAAATTTGAAAAGGTGTTTCAGAGTTTTTTAAGGCCGAAATTTTGGTCAAAAATCGATTTTTTTTTTTTAAGAAACCGCCATTTTGTCAAAAAAAGTTATTTTGCTTATTCTTTCGATTAATTACTAGATTTAAAATTACTTTAACGAAATCGGTTTGTTTTTTTAATTTCAGAGGATCCAGTTCAGAGACATAGTGGTCACCGCAAAACGTCTTTTTTGAGAGGAGCTGCCGGAGATCAGCTGTAGCTTCTTTCCAAATAAATATTTTTACTAATACTAAGTCTTAAAATACAGTTAAGAGATAACATAATATGTGTAGAAATTTTTAGATCAATTGCTTGGTGAAATAAATAAACTAAAATCAAAAAAAGCGCCTGGGTATGATCTTATTACTGCTGAAATTTTAAAACAACTTCCTCAATGCACGATATCTAGGTTTACTGAAATAATGAACGCCACATTCAAATTGCACCATATCTCAATATATTGGAAAACTGTAATTATGTTTAATAAACCAGGGAAGCCAGCGCATGATGTCACATCTTATCGGCCTATCTCGCTCCTACCAATTATATCAAAACTGATGGAAAAGCTTTTAGCCAAACATCTCAACATAATTATTAAGCAAAGAAATATAATACCAGTGCATCAATTTGGTTTTCGCACAAAACATTCTACCATCGATCAAGTGCACAGAATTACTCGCATCAATGAAAACGCCTTTGAGGAAAAAAAGGTGTGCTCTGCTGTCTTTCTCGACGTGTCTAAAGCCTTTGACAAAGTTTGCCACATTGGGCTCCTCAACAAAATAAATGCGCTTCTACCAACACAATATTTTAATGTTCTAAAATCGTACTTATCCGATCGTTTTTTCCGAATAAAATACGAAGACACATATTCCGAACTTAAGGAAATTAAAGCTGGCGTCCCACAGGGCAGCGTGCTGGGGCCCATTCTTTATATTCTTTTTACGTGTGATCTACCTATTGACATAAATTGCTCCACAGCAACTTTTGCTGACGACACAGCCATCTTATCGGTAGGAGAAACTCAGATTGACTCAATCAAAAACCTTCAAATTTATTTAAATAAAATCTCCGAGTGGACCATTAAATGGCACATAAAACTAAACGAAACAAAATCGGTTCATTTAGACTTCACACAGAAGAAAATCAAATATCTGCCACTACATATAAACGGCGTACAAATCCCGCATCACAACACCGCCAAATACTTAGGTATGACACTAGATACCAAGCTTAGATGGAATGCTCACGTTAAAAAGAAAAGAGAAGAGTTAGAAATATGTATTGGCTTATGGGCAACCAATCAGCCTTATCCCTATACAATAAAATTCTTTTATATAAGCATGTGCTTAAACCAATTTGGACTTATGGGATCCAGCTATGGGGCTGCTCAAGCTCAACCAACATAAAATCCATACAAAGATTCCAAAATAAGGTACTACGATGCGCTGTTAATGCACCTTGGTACGTCCGTAACACCGATATCGAAAGCGACCTTGGCATCGAATCAGTTGCCACTGCGATCAACATCAACGCTAAGTCTCATATGGAAAGACTACGCCACCATGTAAATAGCGAAGCCTCAGCCCTAATTGACCCCGTTAAATGGAAAGAAAGGCTGAAACGAAAAAAACCGCACCAACTCACGCAGTAGCCCATTTACCTGCAAGCCTGATGCAGAGTATTTTTAAATTTAGTTGTATTGTACAAAATTAAATCCAAATTGTTCGTTACTTTATAATTTATTAACTAGTTACAATGTAAATAATAAAAAAAAAAAAAAAAAAAAAAAGATCAATAAATTTAAAAGTTTTCTCAAAACAAATTCTGGAAAGTTCGCTTTTTCGGCCTTCTAACTGTATATATATATATTTCGTTATGATTTATTTATAAAAACAGACAACCAAATGTGTTTTTCACATAGCTATTACAAAAACAAAAATAAAGAAATTTGTCCAAAACACAAGTTCTAACGAATTTAGTCAAATGTCATTGTACAGATCCATTAGTACAAATATTTTAAAGATTTATTAGTCGCAAAAAGTGCCTACAGCTGAGATCACCAATTTTGATTCTAGTAAACTATATTTGCCATGATAACTGTTTGGCCATCCATATTTGTTTTTCTTTGAGCTTTTGCTTAACCCAAACATTTATGCCGAAACATTTTCACTAGGGTTAGCATCAGGCAACTTTCCGGTAAAGTTTATTTCTCAAAACTGCATTCGAATTTTCGGTAAACACAAATAAATGGTCAAATCCCTTTTCGGAGAAGCAGCCAAAAAACATGAACCTTAACTGGATGCTTAACAGTTCATTGTAGTTTTCGATTGTCAGTAGTACACCAGGAAGATTCATCCTTGAATCTTACGTTTCTTCAATTCTGTTCTGAATTTGCCTTAGCTTATGCAAGTCTTTTTTTAATGTGCTTCGAAATTTGCGGTCTTTTGCAAGTAAACGTCCTCGATTCGTGTTTTTGGATGCATTAACGTAACGATAAGTCGGCTTTGTCACAAATGAATCACTGACCTTCTTATCTTACTTTGAAGAGGAAGTTTTTGATGGCCTATTAAAGAATTAATTTATTTACTTTTATATAATATTTTTATATATTTTTTTGTTTTTATTTAATTTTTTTTTTCAGATGTAACCAGAAGTAAATTATTTGTAAACGTAATTAAATTCTTACGCTCGAAATCAAATGCATGACGCCTATCTATTTCGGCGTATTGGGGCTGATAAGCTTTCCCAAAACTGTTCGTATTTTATTTATGAGCGCTACTCCGATTATGCGCGAGATACGCGGTGGGGCAATTAAATTCCGAGAATTTGTTTTTTTTGGGAAAAAATTTAGGTATTGTAAGAAGACCAGGTGTACGGAGGTAAAAATTGTATCTGGAGAAAATCGCTTTCTGGATGCTGCTCATTAGTTTGCAAAATTGATTCAGAGCTACCGAAGGGATTAGGAGAAGTATTTTAATGCTTCAGAGGTTAAATAAATGAGGTTCTGGAATTGATCGATGAGTTTTATAATTTTTCATGGACTAAGCTGTTTTAATTGCAGGCGAAATGATGCACATACAATCCTAAAATGGAAGCAAACTGATGCAAGTGTGGCTTTCCCAGTTCAAATCTGCTTATCTCTATCATTCCATGAGGAGTGCAAGTTATATTTATAGTTATATTTCAACGTAAATTAATACACATTTCCACAACATGAGGTATGCATGCCCATGACGGGTTGAGAAAATGCTTTATCTCTTCTGAGAAAATTCATTTTTATACCGAAACGATTTCATACCTACAAAATTGTTCACATAAACTTTTTAATCGACATAACTGTGTGTAGGCATATACAGGGTGTTAAAACATTTAAGAAAGTAATAGTATAGGAACCGACTGGAGACACACATCTTTCGCTGAGGTAGATGTTATAAAGGCATTGCGCCGTTATCACTCATTACGTCAGAATTACATGTACGAGGAGGGTTCAATAAGTACCCGCGTTAGAAATGAAGACACCATTTTTTTTAAAAAGTTTATTTTTACTTTTTTAACATAGCCCTCTTTTAGAAAGATACACTTCTCCCAAGGCTCCGGCCATTTTTTGAAAGCCTCCAAAAAATAGGATTTGTCAAACTTTTCAAAATATTAATTAAATTTTTTCCCCGTGAGCCATTTCTTCAAGTTGGGGAACAAGAAAAAGTCCCAGAGACCCAGATCGGGTGAATACGGATGGTGCGGCAGCAATTTATAAGGTAATCCCGGGAGTTTGGCGGCGACAACTCCAGATGAATGTGCTGGTGCGTTATCGCCAAATGCGGCCGTGTCTCGTTCAATTTTTTGTGAAAGCGTTCCAATAACTCACTGTAGTATTGTCCAGTGATCGTTCTTCCTTTTTCTAAAAAATCCATGAGGATGACGCCGTTCGCATCCCAAAAAAACCTCGCCATGACCTTTCCGGCCGATGGTGATGTCTTCGTCTTCTGTGGAGCAGATTCACCGGTGACAACTGACGCAAAAATTACTTCGGATCTCGCTTAAATTACTTCAAACACCGCTTCGAAATTAACAGCCGCATCCGCTTGTTGTTGCTTATGAGCAATAGCGGCACCCATCGGGCCAACAATTTTGTTCATCGCCAACTTATCATGCAAAATGCCGCAATCAAGGAGGCAACCGATTGGCTGCTCACATGCGTACTAACAGTTAAGGAAGTAAATATTTACACCTGCAGCCAAGCGACAATAAGGGCCCTCGGGTAAATGACGGTGCATTCGAAACTGGTCAGGGAATGCCTTGCCCTCACTTGCGACTGCGTCCGAATTCTTTGACATAAGCCTCATCTGGGTTTCTGTCACAGCGACATTGCGGCAAACTGTGAGGCGGATGAGCTGGCCAGACAAGGGACATGTGAGGTGATTTCCCGCGAAGGGAGATAATTGGGATCCCCCTGACTGCCAGCGGTCTGCTCCTGGAAATATGGGCTTCGCGCTAACTCGGCAAAACTTTTAAGGTCGCGAAATCCTTCTGGCCACGTGTGGATTGGGGGCACTCGGGTCGTTTTTGCGTCGGATGTATGGAGGATGAGGTGGAATCATCTCAGCACCTTCTCTGTAGCTGCCTTGCTCTGGCGGGGTTAAGATCTAGGCCTCTTGGCTCTTACATCTTTGCTAAGCCTGCTGATATAGCTGGCTTTGACATTAAAAATCTGATGAAGCAACACTAAGCGGTTGACGCAAACGCTGCACAGTCATTGTTCAAAATCTAAGCTCCCTAAACCCATCCTCCTAACCATCTCACCACCACCCCTCCCCGCCTTCTCCTTGCATCGCATCGGTTTTCTCTTTCACCTTACCTCTTTCAAATGGTATCACAAAGGACGAATCCGTTTATCTTCGTCCAAGTCTGCTCATTCCTTGGGAAACCATTCCAACCTAACCTATCATGTAATATGGTATACATATTAATTGCGTTCCGATCGACACGCCTATGCCCTTTGTTATTTCGTGCACTTTCGTTCGTCGATCATGTCGTAGATTTTTTGAATGATCTCCTGGGCGCTCCTCATCAAAAACAGATATTCGCCCATGTTTAAATTCGTTGAACCAATATCTAGCTGTGGTCATAGATGGCGAAACGTCTCCATAGACAGCATCCAACTTTGCTTATATCTCGTCGCATTTATTCCCATCCAAAAACAAAAAGCGAATTACGGAACGATTCTGCTCTTTTTCCATCTTAGCGAAAATCACAAAACATGTTCAGCTCGAGTAGCTGCCAAATCCAAACTACTGGATCTTTTGTCTGAAATTTGTTTTGTCGTCGTGTGATAGATCGCAACACACGATTCTAACTCCAACTTTCCTCAAACACGGGTGCTTATTGAACCGTCCTCGTACTTAAACTAAGTGAGTAACGCCTTAGTTGTGGTATCAGCTTCGTCAATCTTAATCAGTTCCCTGAATGGCATTTCTCTAAAACTTGCGCTGGGTATATAAAGTGCATTCCAGCCGTTTTATGCTCGTTATTTGTATTTTACGCGAATTGTGGATTTTGGCGATCTGCCTTTCAGTGGATTACGTTAGGTGGCTGCTTAAATAGCAAATCAACGCAGTTGCAATTGAGTACTTGAATTAAGCGGCAGTGCAATGGCGGGACTTAATATTTCTTTGTATATATTTTTCGTAGTAATTTGTTGTTGTAATTGGAACAATATAATTGTTGGTAAGTTGTGCGCGGCATAGTAGTGATGCTAGCACACATTTTGAAATTAATAAAACGCGTTAACTGATATAAGAAATACTCTCAAGCTAGCAGGATTCGTTGCAGAACTCCAGCAAGAAAGATCGGCTACTGTGTCTGGCCTGAAAACTGTCCCGCGCTACGAGATACTATGATATATGAGGATTTGCTGAATAACCAGGACTGTGCAAATTCGGGACTTGTAAGAAATTTCCTATTTAAAGTTTAAAAGGACTTAATGACTAACTGATAATTTGTTGCATAGATTGGTGAAGTTGTCTGTTGTCCGCGCAGCAAATTTACTGGAAGTAGACGCCGTACAACTACCGGTAGCACTACAACTACAACTACCACTACAACTACAACTACACCTGCCACAACAACTACAACAACAGCAAAACCAAAAGTAGCTGCGTTACCTTCACGCTTTGGCCAACTCATAGCTGCACCCAATACCCCGAGTTCAGATTTGCTTAATTTGCATCCTGACGGCTTGGCATTGCTGAATAAGCAAAACTGTGGAAGAGTCCTGACCGATCGCGTAGCATTTGGTACAAGTACTTTTCTAGATGAATTTCCATGGGTCGCAATGTTACTCTATGCCAACAAGCAACCTCAATGTGGTGGTTCAGTAATAACGGAACGTTTTGTTTTAACAGCGGCGCATTGCATTAATGATGATCTGTGAGTATTGGCATTAAAGTTATACAACTCAGTACGAAATAGTAGTCCATAAACATTTTGGCTAATTTTGACTATCTTATTTTGTGATTTTTGTGAATATTTATTTTTATATTAAGAGTATGACAAGTTGTCTAAAAAATCCCATATACATTCTGTGAAAAAAATATCGGGAATTATTCATTTAAAAAGTGCGCGTTACACATAAGTCTACATTTTTTGTTTTTTTGCTGGATGTTGGTACAACTGTCCTCTATAGTGTCGCAGAGTTTGAGCCTGATCTGTCAACTAGCTTGTTTTTGGCATTTAATTATATCAGTCAACCGCAGGAGTGCTCTGCGATTTTCACTATGGATATAAATATCGAACAAAGAATTTGTCTTAAATTTTGTGCTTTGAACGGGATTTCGTATGCCGAATCGTTGAAAATGTTGCAGAAAGCCTATGACGAGTGTGCTTTATCAAAAACAAGGGTCTATGAGTGGTATAAGGCTATTACTGAGGGCCGAGAAGTCGTGGAAGATTTGCCCCAATCAGGTCGCCCATCAACGTTTTCAACGGATGAAAACATGGACAAAGTCAAGGAAATGGTGTTGGAAAACCATCACTTAAGTTTGAATGTCTTACGAATCAACTCACAACACGTTACACCACCAATTGCTCATGAGACGCGTGGCTGCTCGACTCGTTCCAAAAGAGGTGAATTTCTTTCAAAAATTCATCAGAAGCAGGTGGCTGAAGACATGCTTGAGCAAGTAAATTCGGACCGAACGTTTATTCAGCGCATCATAACAGGTAATGAGATATGGGTATATGAGTTTGACATGCAAACCAGTCAAGAGGCGGCTGAATGGCGTTATCCACATGAGCCAGCCGCAACACAAAAAACCACGTCAAAGTCGGTTAAAAGTGAAAGTCATCCTACTCGGTTTATTTGATTGTCATGGTATTGTGCCCTCGGAATTCATTCCAAATGGTTCTGCAGTAAATAAAGAATATTACTTGGAAATTACGCGACGTTTGAGAGAGAATATGCGTAGAAAATGGCCCAATTTGTGGAAAGAAAGCTCATGGATCTTGCCCCATGATAACGCACCGTCTCACAAGGCTCATAGTGTGAACACTTTTTTAACCAAAAACTCAACAAAAGTCATCGAACAACCACCGTGTTCACCGGATTTAGCCACCAGTGACTCTTTTCTTTTCCCAAAACTGAAATTGCCACTCCGCGGACGCCGCTTTGCGTCGATAGAGGCCATTAAGGAGAATTCTCTGAAAGAGCTGAAGAAGATCTCTTCAAACGCGTTTAAAAGGTGCTTTGATGACTGAACAATTCCCGGTACTTTTTTGACAGAATGTAGATATGAAATTGTAATACTTTTTTTAATGAAGATAGTTTTATTTAGTTATGTAAATATTAAAAACAAAATTTTAAATTTTCATTCGAAATGGTCGCTATCTGATTTTACACAGGCCTTCAAACGATTAGGCCATTCAGCTGCTCGAACCAAAGACTGTTTGAGACTCTGCAAATTTCTGTGACGTCTTCGACAGACTTTCTCCTCTAATTCTCAAGCTTTCTAAGAGATTATCCTGGAACACATTTTGCCTCGGTCTTAACCTCTTTTTCGCAGCAATGAAGAGATGTAAAGCCTTTATAAGACACTGCCCACCAGACCATTACGCAGACTGGATGGTGGCCACCCTGAACCCTTGGAACAACATTAGTAGCGGCTTTAGAAGTTCTAGCATAGATTTAGTCGTTTTGCTCATTAAAAACTTCTTCAAAAGTGAAAATTTTCTCATCTGTGAAAATCATTCCATGAAAAATATTTTCACAGCCGTTGACCGCGAGTTTAATTTTCTTCACGCGCGTTTTCAAAAGATAATCAGTTGAGCGACGGAAGGTTTTCATATGGAGATCATCTCTAATTAGTCTTGGCATGGATCTGGTCGATACATTCATTTCCCTGGACTAGATTTTCTATTTTCTAATTCTTTCTCGATCGGCGTTTGTGGCTGCAAAGACTAAGTAACTATGAGAACAATCGCTTCCATTCCGTTCGTGTTTGAGTTGGACTTTTTTCACAGATGACTTTTTTCAATTTGTGAACTAATGAAACTGCCCTATTAAAACTGAGAGGTGCTCTATTAAAAATTGAGAATGCCATCAACGGTAAATTTAGATACGTTTGAGAACTAACATTTGAGATTTAAGAAAATGGTTAGTTATCAAATCCTTCTCAACTTGCGATCGGACCAAAATGTTTATAGGGAAATTACTTTCTTACCAACACAAAATATTGTTAGTTACTCAAAAACGCGTTTATTAACGAGATTTCATTTAATTTTATTTATTTATTTTTTATTTATTAAAATATGTAGACAAATCGTGCGCTTGGGAGAACACACAGTGTCCACTGAAAGTGATTGCAAAGCTGGAGTGTGTCTCACATACAAGGAATTTGGCATCGAAAAAGTCTTCAAGCATCCAAACTACAATTTTATGGAAAAGATCAAAGATATCGCTTTGATCAAACTTAATGGAACTGTTACATTTACAAGTAAGTAAATTATAAATATCGTAAAGTATAGAAGACTTGAAAATACTTTTGCACAAATTTTATTTTTGACTATACTAGGTTAGGTCAGGTTGAAGCGGTTGTCCTGTGGCACACACTCAGGCTCATAGCCCGTTGTTATGCCGCGTGGGGAGCTTGTCCCTAACTCTGTTAAAACCAGTGTGTGCTTTTCAAAAAGTTTAGAATATCTCTGATATCTATAGAACGTAGATCTTCCAACTCACTAAAAAATTATTTACCCAGAATAGTAAACCTGCGTCTGGATAGAGCAGGACAGTGGCACAGTCGGTGCGAGATTCTCGCTTCCTCGTCCTCATCTAGACAACTTCTGCAGAAGACATATGTTTGCACAACCATCTTTTGACGTGTATATCTATTAGGCAGCGCCCCGTTATGACTGAGATCAGCAGAGATTCAGAGATGGCTTAGTAGAGATTCTGTGGCATTTGGTGGCTGCCTTGGAGGTTGTCGGCCGCTCTGTGAGGGATTTTGTCGCCACCTGGCTATCAGTGAAAATGTAGATATCATTTACGGATATCGCATCACACTGTATCAGTGTCACAGCTTTCATTATTGCCATCAGTTCAGCCTCACACTACAGTAGACGTGGAGCTGAAAACTGAGGGAGATCCCCAGACCTGCGTGACTACCATTCGGAGTTCACAGAGAGAACGTAGGTTCGAATCTCGGTGAAACACCAACTCCTGCGGTTGCTCCTCGGTAGGCAATGGCAAACCTCCGAGTGTATTTCTGCCATGAAAAAGCTCCTCATAAAAATATCTGGCGTTCGGAGTCGGCTTGAAACTGTAGGTCCTTCCATTTGTGGAACAACATCAAGACGCACACCCAAAATAGGAGGAAGAGCTCAGTCAAACACCCAAAAAGGGTGTACGCGTCAATTATATATATATATATATATATATATACATATAATTCTGATGTATATATATATAATTCTGATATATATATAATTCTGATGAAATTTTAAGTTTGTGCATGTTTTTGATTTCTATTTACAAATTCTTTTTTTTTGTCGGGACAACTAGCAAGTGCAGCACTCAGACATAAATTAAGTCGATTGTACTACACTTAGATTCTCTTTTAATTTTCTTTATATCTACCCGAACTCCGAAGAAATCTGAATAGATCTTGTGGTGCCAGGGAGCCACGATGGTCGCTTCTTAACACATCAGTGCCAAAGACCTCACACCTGATTCGTAGAAGGGACCAACGTAGTGGACCAAAGAAGTTGGCCTCAGAGCCCATCTTAGCTAAGGAGTCAGAGGTCTCGTTAACCACGATACCTACGTGTCTTACTTAGTATCTCTAAACTGTTTTTATATTTTTTGTTTTATTTCCAAAACTACAGTCAACATCAAACCTATTTGCTTGCCAACGCAACCAGGGGCATTTGAAATACCGCCGAATAGTAATTTAACCGTTGCTGGCTGGGGGCTAACAGAAAACAGTAAGTGTTGCTTACAGTAAGTGTTGAATATTTTATTTACAATGCACTTCCATTCCATACATACAGATGAACCAGCTGATATTCTACAGAAGGGTCTACTGAAACTTGAGGAACTGGATGTTTGTAAGGAGATATATATCAGGTACTTGATTGATGATTCAAAAATTTGCACCCGTGCCGGTGTAAACAACTCCGTTTCCTGTCCGGGCGATTCTGGTGGTCCACTGTTTTGGAAAGACCCACAACGCATGATTTGGGGCATGTATATGGAACGTTACACGCAAATTGGTTTAGTTTCCTTTGGTTATAAGAACGGGTGCGGTGCTCTCACTACTGTGCCGTTTATGTATGAAAGTGTTGCAAACTCCATGGCATGGATAACACACACAATTTTGAACTGAAAGGGGGTTTCGAAAAAGTTACCAAAAATGAAAATGTTGAAATTTAAAAGTATTTTAGAAAAATAATTTTATAATTTAATAGTATTTTAATAAAATAATTTTCATCATAGCTGCTTCATATTTCTAAAGAAGATGTAAAGAGAATACAAAAATGTATGAAACGAAAGACTTGGGGTCATATTTACATCGAAAATATTGTTTTCTAAACATATAGACTTTATGATTGCCAATTCTAGATTTATGCTCGGCTTTGTAGTACGGAATTCAGAGGAACTCCTGGATCTTACTACTCTGAAGAATTTGTATTTTTCTCTTGATAGATCAAACCTCGACTATTGCAGCATTATCTCGGATCCATTCTGTAAGTTTCGGGAATTAGCATTTTTACCGAAGTCTTTTATTTAAACAATAAACAATAATTATGTCATAACTTTATCAATTATATATGCGCTGTTGCTGTTAACAACCTCTTCCTACCTCTCGACCAATTTGCTGATGCCGTTCTGGCAGAAATCGCCTGGTCTGGTGTCAAAGAAGTTTTTGATCCAGTTTTTAGTAACTTCATTGTAATCGAAGGTAACGCCCTTCATATGGCTGGACAGGGAGCGGAAAAGATGGTAATCGTCGGTCTAAGGTCCAGAGAATACGGCGGATGCTGAAGGACCTCCCATTTGAGCTCTTAGAGTACAGTTTTGACGTCTTGTGCAATATGGGGCCTGGCGTTGTCGTGAAGGAGTATGGCGAGCAGGTCTTTTCAGTCGAATAGCCTCATTGACGTGGTGTAGCTGAACAGAGCTGTTTGTTGACCGTGACATTCTTTCCGATCATTTCTCAGTGCACCATACCCTCCCAGTCCCATCAAACACATCATGATCTTCGGGTGAAGATCCGGCCAACCACTCCTTTCTTTGCTTCATATTGATGTATTGGCAACTTCTCTCATCTCCCCTGACGATTCGGTACAAAAAACATTGTTTATGACTGCGTGTTGCTCGATGGCGGGCGAGATACTGAGACTTAATTTGAAGGCGACTTTCTTTGTTTTTTCGTTGAGCTCGTGAGGCACCCGGGCCCCCAATTTTTCTGTGAATCCCATTTAATGAAGCTGATTGAAAAATGTTTTATGATAACAGTTCATTTTTTCATTTGGTGACCGTTCACCTTCGAAAGTGATTAGAGACGTTCTTCATCGAATTCAGAAAGCCTTCCGCTGAGGGACGTGTCATCGACGTCAAAGTCGCCATTTTTGAACTTTGCAAACCATTTTCATGCCTTGGACTCGCCTATGACACCTTCTTCCTGCACGTTGAAAATTTCCCGGCCTGCTTTGGCAGCTTTTTGACCTCGATGAAAAGCAAAGAAGTGCAGGTGTCGAAAATGTTAATTTTTGCCTCCTGGGTATTGCATTTCTAAGCCTCAAAACTAATACAAAATTAAATAACTCAAAAATACAATAACATAGATTTGTGGAGCAGAAAGAGTTCTATGGAATGAATACTTACACTTTGCCCAACAGCAAAGAAATCGTTGTAAAATAAAAGAAAATATAAGAACGCTATGAACTTATTTCCCAACCGAATTTATGGATTTATCATTAAGATTTGGGAAGGTTCAGAAACTTTCCATTACATTTGCCATTCATTTCCTTTGTTGGCTTTGTAGTTCGCCTGTATATAAAAGTAGATGTCTTTTATTAGCATTGCCAGAAATGGAAAGAATAATTTTATCGGTAAGAGTCATGCTAGGAATAATATCAAGTGCCACCTCTTACTTGAGCTAATACTTTTTAATTCTCCTAATCGTAACCCTGAACACAACAATACCAATCTTCTTTTCCTTATTTTTTTAATATTTTATTATAATTTTAGTCGTCAAAATTTAGACTTATTCTCTAACTCACGACAGAATTTAAGTCAAAACTTAAGGGGGTAGTATGGTATTTTTTTTTTTTTTATTTTTTTTTTTTAATTATTCTATAACATCTTAAGATTATTGTGTGAAAGTTTGAAGTGCATTAGACTAAAATTGACAAAGACACAAATGATTAAGTATCTACCTCTCCAACCGGATTTCACGCTTCACAAATCTTTAAACGCGTTTTTCTCACACTTGCCTTTTTTACGGTCGGTGTCCACTGTAGATTCATATCTACTGCACCGATTCTTTTCAAATTTGGTTTTTTTGTTTCTTTACTTTATTCACGAGGTAATGACGTCGAGTTTTTTTTTTTTAAATTTTGTCATATTTTAAAACAACAAAGTTTTCAAGTTTTTTTTTATGAAAAATCGGTGTTTTGACTTCAAAGCGCTTTAAAAAATTAAAAAAAAAAAAAAAAAAAAAAATCGACGTTGTTACCTGCGAAACTTTATTAGCTGATGAAATCAATTTGGTTTTTTGATTTTAGTTGATCCAGTAATGAGTTCTGAGGGACACCGCAATAAAACTTTTTTATGAGACGTCCGCGAAGATTCGCTGCCACCAACTCATTTCTTCATAAAAATCAATGAAAATTTCACACAATATTCTTTAAATATGACTTTATAATGAAGTAATTTTAAAATTTTGAATAAATCAACTGTGTCGACAAAAAAAATTTCGAAAAATATGCTTGTTTTACACCGAATTAACCATACTACCCCCTTAATCTAAAGATACACTTTTTGAATTGTGGGCTCACCTTATTGTACCTCACCTTATTGTTTACCATATCTTATATTTAAGGTTTAACATTAGTAATCTATTTGAGTTGTATTTTAATGGATGAATGAATGAAATAAAGATAAATATACTTGTATAAAGTAACTGTGGGCAGGCGCGCAACCAGGATTTCATTTTGCAGTGGTCTTTGTATAAAATTTTTTCAATGTTCTAAAAAAAGTAGAATAAGACAAAAGAAAAACCTTTTTTTTAATGAAACCAAATTAAATCTAGATCGTAATGGAAGAAATAAAGTTATTTATTCGGATGAAAACATGATGGAAAGAATAATGAGATGGCGCATATGGTGGTACCGTTACTTTGCTCTCAGCGAATTTGACGTTTGAGTTACGTGGTTTAGCACCAGTATGGTCAGATTACCATTTTCGCAACTTGATTTAGCTTTTTTTTGTTATTTAGTTTCGCAGCTTTAGTTCTTTCTTCATGACATTTTTCTAGCCTGTTCTAATTAAAAGTAATGTTTATAATTTTGTAAACTATATATTTTTTGAAGTAAAAACTTCTTTAGAATCGTTGGGAGTGATTTGAGAAAAAGTGAAACGAAAAAAGCGACACTCTTGGCTACGAATATTACATATACACGTAGCGACGAACTAAATAACTTTTAGGCCAGCGCCGACAGCATGGCGCGATAGCCGAGCGGCTAGCAATGTGAGCTTCCGATCCAAAATCCTTGGTTCGAATCACAAGAAAAAAAATTTTTTTATACAGTTATTTTATTTTATTTTATGATATGTTTATGAGGAGCTTTTTTCATGGCAGAAATTCACTCGGTGTTTTGCCATTGCCTGCTGAGGGGTGAGCGCTATTAGAAAAATAGTTTTCCTAAATTTGTGTGTTTTCACCGAGATTCGAACTGACGTTCTCTCTGTGAATTCTGAATAGTAGTCACGCACCAACCCATTCGGCTACGGCGTTTGTTTAATTTTACTGATGCAAAAATGAGGAAAAATATATGAATAAAGTTTGCTTACTGTTTACACATTTTCCAAAGGTGACGGAGAACCAAAAAAAAAGTCGATTTTCAAACAAATACGAGTGCATATGTGTAATTGTGTTAGAGTTTCGGTCACGCCCCAGCCAAACCTGCGTGCATATGTGTTTGTAACATTCAAAAAAATGTAATTGTGTTAGAGTTTCGGTCACGCAGGTTTTGCTGGGGACGCTCATAATAGCAACCGCGTGTGTATTTTTATATTCGTAAATATTTTCATTTTTAAATATTAACCGCAATTATGCCGAAAAATAATGCAGAAAAGTGTCGTGAATATCGACAAAAAAAAAAAAATCAATAAATAGCATCACGGAATTCATTCACGAAAATTTAATAAAGTATACACCAGAAGTATCGCGGATACTTAGAAAAGATTACGATAAAGTTCCAATGATTTTAAGTGGCGATTTTAACGTAAATTTTGCATTGGACACAGCGGTTCCTTCAATTGACTTTCTCAATACAACATTCAATTTAAAAATGTGTAACAATCGCACTGAATCGACAACACGATCAAAAACAACCATTGACGCGGTATTTCAAAGACATGTTGACAACATCGAAACCAAAGCATTTGTATCATATTTTAGCTATCATAAGCCTCTCGTATCATTTGTTGAAATTGAGGATGAATAATAATAAAATGAAGAAAATAAAATATGAACTTTATAGCAATATTATAATGAACCTATAATTATACATCTTGCTCCTAATGCTGCTTTCGTCTTATTCTCTCTCAGTTTGTTTTACGGAAGGTTTCACTTCTATCGCGTCTAACCGTTAGACTGGTGTTTTTTAAATTAGTTCAATAATTCACTCAGTTTTATTTAGCTTTACTTTTTTAACATCAGGTCGCATTGCCCGCGATTGCAGTTGTTGTTGGTGTTCTTCTGCTCTCAGCAGTCAAATCTCTCTCTCGCTACTGCAGTGTTGCCCAGCTTTGGAAATAAAAACGCACTAAACTGCCCATTTAAATAAAATAAAACACCAAATTTTTATTGAATTACTTAAACAACTTTGTATGCGTGTCGAATTGTCTTTAAAATGTGCCTTCACTACATATTATAAAACAAAGTCGCTTTTTCTGTCCCTATGCCCCCTTGAATGCTTATATCTTTAAAACTACGCAACGGATTTTGATGCGATTTTTTTTTTAAAGATAGATTGATTGAAGAGGAAGGTTTATATCAATATACTGTGAAGAAATATATACAGGGGGCGTGGCAATCGGTCAAAATGTGGCAAAAAACATAATTTTTTTGTTTTTAACGGCCATAAATCATAAACGAATGAACCAATTAAAATGAAACTTTCTTGAAGTTTAACTTTGAAATATTTACTTTCGTTCTGCATCAAAAAAAATAATTGATTTATTTGTTATTTAACCAAAATTGTTTAAACAAAAGCAGCTCTTTTTCCAAAAAAAGCTGTTTGTGTTTTGTTCGCTGTCAACCGAATGAAGCAACAGGCGTTAAGCGATAATCTCACCACACCTCATTAATGTTGAATTACATCGTATTTACGAATCGCTCGCATTATTTCATTTCGGACGTATGTACATATGTATGTATGTATGTACTGAATTCCATGTAATTATTGTATATGTACATACAATTTTACAGCGAAATAAACCGATATTTTCACGTTCTATATTAGTAAATCGCACATAATTAAAATACAGTTTTTGAATAGTTTTTATTGATTCGGAGCGCGTTAAGTTTGCTATCGATTCCATACAATAACATTTTTTGTCATTTACTTTTTACGACAACTAATAGCTTATTTTCGAAGCGATTTCAACAAATCTATGTACATATATGGCTCTTTACAGCATATAATTGAAAATAATATTTTTCAAGATTTTACATCAGTAATTAGTAATTGAGATCTACCGGAAAAATTGCGTTAGCTGTTGCGTCATCCGGCATTGCCGCTACTCTTTTGGAAGGAGGCCGAGCCGCACACTCTACAATCAAGCTCCCGCTGAAATTCGCCACCGATGATGATAACAGCGTCTGTAGTTTTTCTAAACAGAGCAATACAGGAAAATTGATGCGTGACTGCTCATGAATAGCCTGGGACGAAGCTACCATGTCAAACAAGACGTCTGTGGAAGCACTGGATAGGACAATGCGCGATTTGCGCAACAAAAATTCACCTATGGGTGGATGTACAATTCTGTTCTCAGGAGATTTCCGTCAAATCCTACCAGTTGTGACTCGAGGAATACGTGCTGACGAAATAAATGCTTCGCTAAAAAGATTCCACCTTTGGTCGCATGTCAATAAATTAGAGCTTAAAACTAATATGAGGGTTTCGTCATCTTCACGTGAGAACAGGCTATTTCCAGAGATGCTGCTAAAAGTTGGCAATGGAGAATTAACACAAAGTGAGGGAAGGATTAACCTAGAAAACCTTTGTGTTTTGATAGACAACATCCAAGAGTTAGTCAACAATGCTTGGTTTAAAGAGAGAGCTATTCTGTCACCAACTAACGAACAAGTAGATAAAGTAAATAACTTGATTATTTCAAAGATTGATGCGCCGACAAAAATATACTACTCGGTCGATAATGTGCTCGATTTGGAAGAAGCCGCTCATTTTCCTATAGAATTTATAAATTCTTTGAAACCGTCTGGACTCCCTCCTCACAAAATGGAGCTGAAAATAGGTTGTCCTGTTATTTTATTAAGAAACCTAAATCCACCTAAACTTTGCAATGGCACGCGTTTGCTGGTAAAATCACTGAAAACTTTCATAATAGAGTGCACTATACTCACAGGATGTGGTACCGGAGAAGATGTATTGATTCCCCGAATCCCTCTGATACCATCGGATCTACCATTCCAATTTAAACGCTTACAATTTCCGGTAAAGACATCTTTTGCAATGACCATTGATTAATCTCAGGGTCAAACATTCAACTTTGCAGGCTTAGATTTGAGCGTTGACTGTTTTTCACATGGCCAACTGTATGTCGCTCTTTCAAGAGTAACCTCTAGAGAAAACATGTTTGTATTGTCTAATGACAAGAAAGCTATGAACGTTGTATATAAAGACATTCAGTAATATATTAATTGTTGTAAAAATAAATAAATACATACATATGTAAAAATGCAAAAAGTAAATATGTAAAAGTGTAGGGTATGAATTTAGATATTCCAAAGATAGCAGGAAATCTTCATGCTATAAATAAAGGGGAATTGTTTTACTCCAAATTGAACGCGTGCAGGCCACGGGCAGTAATGAATAAGCCAAAACTACTGGATCGATTTTAATCATTTTTTCTGTGAAAGACATAGGGTATATATTTTATACCCGTGCAAAGCCGGGCGGGTTGCTAGTTTTTTAATAAATGTCTTATGGTTATGTACAATTTAATTGATGAGTTTTTTTGTTAAAAGAAACTCTTTTGTTAAGGGAACGACTTTTTTGCTATATTTGAGGTTATGTAACTAGATAAGGTAACCTTTTTGTAAAATGCCATTATGGTTTCTTTAGTATTTTCTGGTATTTTTTGCTTATTTTTTCTATGAGAGGAGTACTTAATGCCCGATGTCCCACTAAGGATTGATGACCGGAAGAAACGATTACACCTCTATGGTTTTAATTCGCCTTCACTAAATTCAAACGCTTTTTAAAATGTATAAAAAGGTTTTCAATGTTAAGAAGAGTTGAGAGAAAAAGATTTAATACTCTTGCATAACCTTAAATGGAGCCAAAAATTAAATTTGCACTTTCAAAATATCAAATTTTATAAGAATCAACAAATTTTCATTAGCACTAAAATCTTCTCAGAGTGGCCTTTTTTAACCTTCTTTTGTTTAATAATACGGTTTTTTTGACGTGATAACGTCTTATAATTCGATTTAGCCGGCTGCACGCACGAAAAAATTTGTCGTTACCTTGCTCATTTGTCGTTACCTTGCTCATTGCCGTTACCTTGAATGAACTGCAAGCGAAAGCGCGGAACGAACGACAAAGCAAACAAAGCAAACGAACGGCAACGTTCGACATCTTGCTCTCTCCTACTTAAGTGAGCGTATATATGTATGTATATGCGCATATGTACATATATAAATTCACATATTTGTATTTGCATATGCCTTCTTACTGATTATTATTAATTTGATTTACTTGAATAATTTAAAATAAAACCAAGTTTGTTAATAATACCTGTTGTTTTAATGTTATTATTATTAATTTTTTTATTATATATGAAAGAAAAACTGTATGGTATATTATAATAATATTTACCATATACCTTATAAGACATGTTGCATACTAATACATGTATATAAACATGCATACACATATACAATTTCGCGCAATTTTCAAAAAGAACAAATCTATATGTAAAGATGCATACAAGTCATATGGACATATCAAATATACGAATCTATTCCGTACGCAAGCAAATGGAAGCTAATGTGCTTGAACTGCAAGCGAGAGCGCGGAACGAACGACAAAGAGCACAATCGGCCTCCGCGTTCGGCAACGTTCGACATCTGGCTCTGTCCTACTTGAGTGAGCATATATATGTATGTATATGCGCATATGTAGGTATATAAATTCACATACTTGTATTTGCATATGCCTTCTTCCTGTGTGCATGGTAATGAACCATTTCTCTGTTGAGAATAGGACGATGATAGAAAAAGTAGGAAATGAAAGGGACGTTGTCACGTTAAGCTATCGTCAGTAAACCGACTTTACAGACAACCTCTTTTTTTAGTACTCATGGCGTTAAAGCGCTTTGCTGGAATCTCGTCAAAACAACAGGACTTGTTGTTTTTTCGGGCTTTGATAGCCGCCATGAACTCCTGGAAAGTAAGTTCTTCCACCATTTCTGAAGACTTTAACTGTGGTTGTTCGGGTTCAATACCTGTAATGTTTCTGTTAAGAAGTTTATCAAAATATGATGCCCATCTTTCGAGGAATTGGGTTTTTATTTTCGTTAAGAGTGAACCATCTTCATTTTCATTGGGATATTAGTAATGCTCTACTTAAATTGGAATTGTCCTCTGAAACTGATGCTGATGGACTTTCAGCAGTTTTGCTAAAAAATTGTCCGGTCTTGGTCTATCCCCTGAAAATCATGTTCAAAAAATCTTTATCGTCGGGGTGTTTCATTGACGCATGGAAGCTCTCTTCCAATACGCCCTTCTTTAAGAGTGGCAATAAAAATGCCATAAGAAATTATAGGCCTATTTCAAAGCTATCGACTATTTCCAGTAAATTTTTGTGCACGCAGTCAATGCGAAACTGAGTTTTGCGGTTAAATCTTTAATTAGTCCAAATCAGCATGGGTTTGTAGCCAACAGATCTACAGTATCTAATCTGGCTTTGAATAGTGTAGTGATTGGTGAGTACTGCATTGATTCTTTCTCGGCTGGTTTCCAGATCGACTGTATTTACACTGACTTTTTGAAAGCCTTCGACAAAGTTTCTCATAGAATCTTAATTAAAAAATATAGCTTGTTTTGGCTTTTATTCTGCATTTCTGCAATGGATAAACTCTTATTTGAGCAATAGACGTTGTGTTGTAACAATTAATGGTATTTCATCTACTCTCTTTACTGCCATCGCTGGTGTTCCGCAAGGAGGTATCTTGAGACCGCTCTTACTTGTGTTATTTATACAATACTAGCTGTTAGCCGCGGCTTCGCTCGCGTTGAAGCCTTTAAATAAATATCAAAGATCATTACATTTCAATAGGACTGAATCAATGTGATTTAGTATTTAAAAATTACTATTACATTCAATGACTTTCAAAAACTATTTTAAGTTTAATTACAACAACAAATGTTAAAATATATTTCACTGTAAAAAAATAAATAATTTTAAATTCTTATAATTCAAAAAGATATAATGGAGAGTATTAATCTAGGATATTTTTGTAGACTATATTATAAACTTTTCCGTCTTTTGCAAATATGTAATTCCGGGCATTAGACACTCGCGAACATGCTACATATAGTTGACCGTGAGAGAAGCATGGCTTTTCTAAATGCACTCCCGCTACCTGCAATGTCTGCCCTTGTGCTTTGTTTATGGTAACAGCAAAGCTAAGCTTGACGGGAAACTGAACCCTTTTGAATGGAATGGAAGGTCAGTGGGAGTAAAAGTTGGTGAAAATCCGGGCATTCTTATCACTTTTTCAACTCCAAAGGAGTTATACTTTCTTATTTTGCTTAAGAATTGCTTTGACTCATTTGTAACATTTAACAATAATAACAATTCACCAAGTACTGGAAGTGAAACTTTACCACTGGAACAACACATTCCAGCAGTTTCATCTTTCCACTTAAAAGCATCGCAATACTGACATTTTTTATCCATTGTGCCAATAACAATTAATGATTATGATATTCAATTGAAGGATCATATTGAGATCCAGTACCATTAAATACAGACCACTCCTTACTTATAAAATTTCTACGGCGCGTGCTCTGCATTTCTGCATTATGAATTCTTCTCACCTGCGATTGCTCTGGGGTTTCTATTGCTAGCTGCCTGCATCTCAGCTTGTCTTTCTGAGCGAACTTGTGCTTGAAAAGGCGTTTCAGTTGCTCTCAAAATCCTTTGTCGCTGTGATGTTGTTGTTTTCTCAGCTCTACGTGAATCGAAGACTCTTGATTTCGTGCAACTTTTGCCGCACGGAGCCGCGACGAATTTTTGGATACATCAGATTTCCGTTTCCGAGGCATTTTTAAAGAAGAACAGAGTAAGAATTAAAATCAGTGGTAAAATTTAAAATAATCAAGTGACATCTAACCACACAAATGACACCAAACCTCAAAAATGAAAATTTTATATATATATACAATATATATTTTATATAAAAATATAAAAATGACAGAAGAATACCAAATATCAGATCATATCAATCTGTCATCAAGAAAAGGGTAAAATTCCAATTACTAAATTTGACCCAAACAAACAAATAAATAAACTGGGCAAGCTAAATACTCGTAAAATTGTTTAATAAAAAAACAATAAATATAGAAAAATTTCAAACAGCTGAAATTTTGAGATTTTTTGACAAACAATTTTTTTATCATTCAAAAAAAAAAAAATTTAATAAGAAGTATCCTATGTTACTTCTAAGACCTCCAAAAACATGTGTACAAAGTTTCATAATAATCGGTTAAGTAGTTTTGGCGTGAAAGCGTAACAAACAAACTTACATTCACATTTATAATATTAGTAGGGATAGGGATAATGCCATCAAAATTTGTTTTTCATTTGCTAAATTTTTGCCTTATGCTGACGAGCCTAAGATCTTCGCAGCGATCAAGACTCAAGAGCATGCCATTAAGCTTCAAGCCGATATGGATAGGTTTCACTTGTGGTGCCAGAATTCAAGTCTTTCGCTGAAGTTTTCAAATATCTTACTCGAAAAAATCTAACTTATTGTGTACTAAGCACAGTTTCTCGACTTACTATATGTCTTGCAGGGTGTTAGCGAGTTTAAGGATAACAAATTTATCTTTGATAACAAATTTTCTTTTAATAACCATATACAGTTTGTCAAGAATATCTTTGCATAGTGAAGAAAAATTTTAAATTTTAGCTTTGATCGAGAATTTCAACAACAAATAAAAAAGCAAACAAAAAATGTATATATACCTACATTCCATTACTGTACTTGTCTACGACTATTAGGCGCGACAGTTATTAAATAAACACACGCATTACAAAAACAACAACAAAAAAAGATGTTTACTCTATTTAAAAAGTGTCAAAAAAATCTTTGCATAACTGATGAAAACAACAAAAAATGCAGTTATTTTCCGCGAATTTCATTCATTTGGGTTTTTTTGCAAATGGTATGGAATGTGAAAGGGGTAAGAAATTATTTAGTTATAAAGTGATTGTCTTCAGTGCTAAAATTGATCTCATTTTCATCATTTGAATAAAAAAAATGCCGGGAAAACGCGTTTCAAAAAATGATATTACTTCAAAATCTTTCTCGATGTTGGGCTTCGCCAAACGGAACGCCAGTAATTTCTCTGATTCCTATACCATCAAGTTACTTTATACATCATGTGTTAGGTCTCAGTTGGAATATGCTGTTTTTATTTGCATATGGTCCGCAAATAAGTCATGTAGACCACCAATAGAACAGAGCGTGTGCAAAAATTTCTGAAATATGCCCTTCGGTCTCTGAATTTTATTGATCCCTTGCCATCATATTCTGCTCGTCTCATGTTTATAAGTCTCAAGTCGTTAGAAATTCGCAGGTCTATACTGGGTCTGTCTTTTACTCATAATATTATTACTGGAGTCATTGATTGCCCGTATTTGTTGGAAATAATTCGATTTAATGTTTCCCAGCTATCGTGAAGGAATCTCTACCCTTTATATGGGGAAAACTTTAAAACTTAGTATGCCAGTAATGCTCCTATTATGGGGTTACATACGTCCAGAATTTTCAAGAAATCGATTTTTTTCGATATTTCGAAAGTATAGCATCTTAAGAATATACTGTGACATTTTCATGGCCAAATTTCCTAATATTATAGCTTCTACAGCCCATTAACTAGGTAGAGATGGGTCCGCGCGCTCCTTCAAACTTTTTCCGGCACTCTCTGCATGATAACTCATACAGTTTTTAATATTTTTTCATGCGTTTTTTTAATATTCGAAAGTGTTTTCTCTATACTCTGTTGAGCCAGATTTTTTATATATTTATTAAAAAAATTTATAAACATAATTAAAATGTTCCAATTATGACGTAAAACGCACACTTTTTCTTAAAATGCCGTAAATTGCAAAATTTTTCGAAATTCAAAAATCCGGCTCGACCGACTACAACTACAACTATATTTTACAAGAAGTTTTTTACCTTTTTACAGATCCATCAATATTTCAAGGAGAAATGATGCAGACCGTAGAGCAACTTTTTTTCATTGTACTTTGGGTCACGTGATTTTTTATGTACTAATTTTTGTGAAGAAAAATTTAAATAAATTTTTTTATAAAGTTTAAGTACTAATAAACAATGTATAAAATTGTTGTGTATTTATTTCTATTGCTATCCCTTTTAAAAACAGTTTTTCTTTTAGCGCATTTTTGGCGCTGCTGGATGTATGTAACCTCTTAATAATAATGTTAAATAAAGAACTATTATATGTTAAATGTATTTGTAGGGCAAAGTGTTCAAAGTGTTCAAAACTATCAAAACACATCGCTAAATTTTTAATACGTGTTTTTTTAGTACAACTTTTTTGTGGCACTTTCATGAATTTAATTCTGATTTATAGCATTTGCACAGATTTATAAATTCTCAAAAAAATGGAAAATAAATCAAATAAATATGGTTTATGAAACACCAATTTTCCAATTCCTTCAAGTTTTCTGCGTTTAGCAGAAAAAAGAAAAAATTGCATAATACGGAGAGCCTAAAACCTTCAGAGTTTCGAATTCAAACACGTCGTAATGTTGCTCGGTGCAATTAACCAGCCTCGACAAGTACATATACGATTTACCCAAGGAAATACATGCACATCTTCTATAATTAAAAGCATTTCATTTAATACTTCAAAGAAATGACTATTAAGCTATACAAAAAATATAGTAAGTACAATAACCGATTAATTAAAAAAAACATGAATATATTATATGAAATGCGGATAGGATAGAGATATTCCTATAGCTCAGAGTTCTCCGAAGTCGCGCTGCGTCCACGTACCGCGCTCCGTTCAAAATCATGCTGCCGTGCCATATGATTATTCAGATTGCCCACGCATTGGTACGACTTACCACAAGTGGGGCACGCAAATGGCTTCTCGCCGCTATGCACCAGTAGATGAGAATTGAGATGGCCTCGTGTGAAGAACGCCTTTGTGCACTCACCACACTTGAAGGGGCGCTCCTGTACCGTTACATGTGTGCGCATATGAGTGCGTAATACCGATTTGGTGGGCCAACGCTTGCCACACTCAAGACACTCGAAGTTACGCGGTTTCGCTTCACCAGTGTGGATGCGCAGATGTGAAGAGAGTTGCGTACGTAAAACGAAACGACGATCACAATGCGAACACGCAAATGGACGTTCATCCGAGTGCACGGAACGCTGATGATAGCTTAGGCTGTGACGTGACGCGAAAGTCTTGTAACATACGTCGCATTCATACTGCAGACCATCGCCGAGCTTATGCACCGAGATCATGTGCAGTTTGAGTTGGAATTTCCGTGTGAATTTCTTTTCACATTCGGGGCAGGGATGCCGCGATCTGGGTGTATTATCGTGAGCATTCACCACCGACGAGCAATCAGTGTTAGAGGCTGAGCTATCGGTGTGAGTGTGTTGGGGACTAGCTGGTTGGCCTTCTTGGTGTGCGCGATTCTCCACAGTGTTTGTGGATGTCTGCAATCTGTCACCTACAGTTTCTGTATCGTTCAGTAGACGCAGATCCTTAACGGTGCGATGTATGAGTGCTTTACTGCCTTGTTTCTTTGTAGAAATTTCACTATGCGGCACATGTTCAAGACTGTACTCTTCCAATTGCAAGATGTCATCCAACATAGCAAGCTCATTTGGACCTGTGATGGTAGTAGTGAAAATTCACTTTTTATCAGGCTTGCGTATTTTCTATTAAAACAATTCCAGCTTTAGCTTACCCAATTCGCCTGTCAGCTGCAGACCAACCGCACACCCCAAATCATCCGCTACTTGCTGTCCCTTAGTATCGAGCAAATTGACAAGATGTAGTGCTTCTTCGATGGCACGTTCCGTATCTGCATAACGACGTTTCAGCTCTCGTTCACTCTCCTCGCAACGCCGCCTGAATGCTAAGGAGTCACGCACACGCAAAAAACAATGGTCACAAATCACTTCCGGCAGTCCATCACCGGGCGCAAGGTGCAGGTTGGGCGCGCAGGTAAGCAAAGCAGCACACAAACTTTCACCAAATTCGAAGATGTCACAGTCATTGTTATCAACACCCAAAACCGTTATTGTATCGAAAATGGCATAGGTGCTAGCGGGATTCTCCCTCAAACAACATCGACAAACTTGAAAATTCGTCATTACGATCGGATTGTTGATTAAATAATTCACCAAAAGAAAAAGAAAAAACAACTTTAGACGTTCGGCAGCCGCCTTTACAAATTCGCTCTTCCACACTTTTGTTGTAAATTTTTTTGGTTTCACCCAACTACTAGTCCGTCAAGACATTCTATCCGATACTCTCATCTTCGCTGTCACCGCTGCAATGGCGAATGAAAGCGACTAGCCACAGCCGGTACCCGCTGATCGAAAGCGCTAGCATAATCTAAGGTCCCGGAGCAGTGATAACACAGAAGAAGCTGATGAGCTTACATGTACACAAATATAAACATTGTTGTTGCTGCTGGTGTTAAGGTTCGCTTGCATCACGGGCAAAATACTCACAATGTTTAGCAAATGTTTGCGAGCGATAGCCCTTGACCCCTTTGCCCGTTGCTGATGCTACGAAGAATCGATAATACCGGGAGAATCGCAAACTAGTAAAGGCGCATGGGACAGATAAGCCAGTAGGAGAATATTTGATAGTGTTTGGCTTGAAAATGTGTTAATTGATAAAAACAAGTCACTTTTTTTACAATACTTTCTTTACTATATTTTTAATCCTAATTGTTGCACACATTCAGAAATTTTTCAATGTATTTTTGTGTTATATTTTCAGTAATTCATGAATCGAAAAAAGTTCATTCCACTACTACCTTCTGAAATTTTCCTCTCGTTTCATTTTACGACACTAATTAGTTGACTCTTAGTTGATAACTCAAGTCCATCTAGAATATTACTTGTTTACAGTGGTTATTTACACTAATTGATTAGTTGTTGATGATTAATCACTAAGCGCTGAATAAGCGACGCCTGGAAACAACATCGATGATATTTATTTGGTGGATTGCCCTCAGATAAGCTAAACCCAATGCGAAATTAAGCCTTGTAGCGCCAAGTAGTTGTCAGCATGGAATATTTTTCGCAGAAAAAGGAGCACTGGGTGGAATTCGTGATTGCATAACTGGTTGCCTAGGCGCATTTACACCTCGAATTTGTTTATGAGAAGAAACGCTCAGACCCTAGATATCCCACGCTTACTATGCTCAGCTCTTAGATCAACTAGATTTTGGTTCCAAGTGTATAATTCCACTAACCGTTATGAATTCTAGCCCCCACCCAGCGCAGAAAGGATACTTACACGCAAAAATTTCTGAAAAATTTATGCCCTTGTGAGTTGGACTTGACGAAGCTCGACCAGGAGCCAATTACGTTTAAGCTTTTTCAAATTTGGAACGAATTATGTTTGGGTTTCTCAAATAAGCGAAACTGAAAACTGATGAAACAGTTTTTTGGAGTTTCAGCATTCTTTGCAATACTGAGGTGCATAGACCTTAATTAGTTTTTACAAGGATTGTGGCAATACAATTGACTGCTTATAAAGGGCTTTCCAATAACAGGTCTTAGGTGTTAAACAGGAGATATGATTAACGATATATCTCAATTGATCTGGACAACGTTTATTTCCAACAAGACAGCGCTACGTGCCACACAAGCAACGAAACCATTGATCTTTCACGGGGAAAGTTTCCCGACCGTGTTATCTCTCGAAGAGGTGATCACAATTGACTATTTTCATTGGTTGACATGCAGAGATTTATTTCGAATTACTTCCTTCAGGGCGAAGAGTAAGTAAGGACTACGAGAATGGTTTAAAAAGTCTGTGCAAAGTCAAAGAGACGGCACTACTGGCTTATGTTTAGTTCCAGTTTAGATTCTTTATGAGGTTTGCACTTCGACCTCATGGCCTTTTGTGCCCTTATGTTTAGTTAGTAGCATCTTTTGGAGGAACACACACCAAGATTCAGCCAGATCGGTATATCTTTTTGTGTTTTGCATTCGTTTGAATCGTGGAAGTCGAGTAATTTCAAAAAAAACTCCTTTTGCAACACAACAACGCGCCAGCTCACGCTTCAGCAGTTGTGATCACAAAACTAATGGAAATAGAGTCCGAATACGTTTAACATCCGATCCATTGGATTACCATGTGATCCCAATTTGAAGAATCGGCTGGCGGGAAGTAGATTTTATTCTAACGAGTAGGTGATTGCAGATACGAATGGCTATTTTTCAGGCTTGGACAAATCCTATTATTCGGAAGGAATCAACAAACTAGAACAGCGTTGGACGAAGTGTATAAGCCTAAAAGGAGACTACGTCGAAAAGTAAAAGAAGGTTTATCCCAAACAATTAAGTAGCTTTTACTTTTGCACGGGCTTTTCAATCTACCCTCGTACTAAGTATAGGAATACTGGCGACTGAGTTATGGTGTTCATTGCCGGAGCTCGGTATTGTGGAGGACCAACTCATGCTTTCTTCACCGGTTCACACAATTCATTATATCTGGGACTATTTGACTAAAAACCCTAACAGGGCCCGTGTAACTTTTTTATATTCCAAGGAATCGCTAGTTAGAGCTGAAGTTTTGAATTCTTGGAAGTTTGGCTACTAAAAACGTTTTTAAGACGATATAAAACAAAATAAAAAAGAAACTAAAACAACAGAGAAAACCAAGAAAAAAATGGCAGACTACAAAATGTAACTAAAGAAATTAAAGAACTATTGAAACATGAAAAAGACAAAAAACTAAACAATTACCTTAAAAATATTGACGCAGCATAATCTAAAAACTATCCATTATGGAAGGCGACAAAAAATATGGTCGAACCTACAATACACCTCCCATCAATAGGAACCTCAAACGGACAATGAGCTCGCAGATCATCGGAAAAAACGACTTATTTAGCTCAACATTTTAAAAATATATATTTCAGAATGAAAATAACACCGAATTTGATTTGACTCATACAGCGAGCAATAAAGACGAGAAAATCATCAAACTCACTAACAGAGATAAAACCAATAATTTCGACATCATCTTGGGAAAAAATATAAAGCATATGCCGACAGCGCAATAATTTCTCTTATGAACATTTTTAACGTTGCTGTAAAGTTCAAATACTCCCCAAATACATGGAAAATTGCCGAAATCATTACCATCCCCAAGCCTAATAAAGACGCCACTTTTGCATCGTCGTTCCGACCAATAAATAAGTCTGCTGCCGACAATATCAGAAATATTTGAGAAGCTACTCTTTGATCGCATAGAGCCTAATTTAATTCCCCAACATCAGTTCGGATTTAGGTGGAAACATTCGACAATCCAACAAGTGAACAGAGTCACTCACAAAATTAATCAAGACTTCAACAATAAACAAGTATGCGTGGCTATATGGTATATCTCGACGTAGCTAAAGCCTTTGACAAAGTATGGCACCCTGGATTACTGCACAAACTCCAATGTTGGTTGCCATATGACTACTTTCTAATGCTAAAAGGTTACATCCAAGATAGAAAATTGTATGTTAAGTATAACGACGCGCGTTCATACATATATTGAGTGTATTAGGACCACTGACTTACCAGAATCGTCTTCAGCATGATTGCAGATGACACTGTACTGATGGCATCTCAGAGACCCGAACATAGCACAAATAATTTTACAAAACGACCTAAACAAAACTCTGATTGATTGGTTCAAAAAATGGAATATAGAAATTAATGGCGACAAAACAATTCAAATCAATTACACGAACAGAAAGGTAACCAGAGACTCATTAAGGGGGTGGTAGGGTTTAGCGCTAAAAAAAACACTTTTTTTTTGAATTTTTTACAGAAATATGGCTTAAGATACTTTAATAAAATCAGTTGAATGTTATTGTACATCTTTTCAATAAGTTTTTAAAAAATATTAATAATAAAATATTGACAAATAAGCCCATGACAGAGTTTTTTTGGAGATATGTTTTTCGAGAGGTGCTCTGCGGTGCCAAGCGGCATTCGTCGTAGAATCATCTGAAACTAAAAAAGTCGAATTTTTCAGTTAAAGTATGACGCAATGCTCGCCCCCCCCCCCCCCCCCCCATTAATAAAATTATTTTTTTTTCATTTTTGTAGTTTTGGTGGCAAAAAAACGTAAAACGAGCATTTTTGGCGAAAAATTTCGCCATATTTGTAAGTGAAAAACAATCTTAAAAAAAAAAAATTAAAAAAAAACAGTGGGGGGGGGGGGGGGGGAGGTATTTTTGATTTAGAAAACGTGTGCCAAATTTGAAAAGAATCGGTTGAATCAGTGGCGTAGATAGCTTTTTGTGATGGGGGGTGGGGGATATAATTTGACAATATCTTTCTTTTACATTCAATATATAATATTTTTATCGGTTTTCTTTTTCCATAATCATGGGAATCACTTACCATACTCTATATAAACAAAAAAAAATTACGGATAAATTTTTTCACTTGGATGCCCTCAATATGCAAAAAATTCTTGCATCAATTAAAGAAGAAAATCAAGTTTTCGGGATTTTTTCGATAACTCATCTATGACTTCATCAGCTGTGATTGGAATATCATGATGAATAGCTAGAGCAGTCAATCCGTTCAAGCGATCAACGATCCAATGAGTTTCCAGGTTTGATATCGCCTTTACGAATTAAATATCTCTTCCAAACTTTTAATTCGACAAGAACAGCATGTAGCCCCGCAGTGGGAAATTCCTGGTAAAACTAGACTGTTTTGATGAATTTATCAGCTACTTTGTCGATTTCGTTCAAATCATGCTTGAATAGGGCCGAAAATCCTTCTAATATATTTTCATGTTTGGTAAATCTTTCTCCAAGATCCATGATGTAAAAATCTAAAAAAGGATTAAACGCTGTCACACGAAAATAATCTTCCGTGCTTTGAACTTCAGAATTTGCTCGATTTTTTTGTCTGCACGCTATTCTTTTGTGTTTGATCTCAATGTCAAGATTTTCAGCAATTTTTTTCGAAGCTTCGTAAATTGCAGAAAAAGCGTCTTCTTTTGCGCGAATCTTTGTTACTTCCTGGCGCAAATCTTTGGCGAGATCCATGGCTTAGACCAAATCTAAATTAACCTTTTGCAATTCATGACTCAAAGGCAACGAAAGTTGAAAAATTACATTGATAATATGTAAACATATTTAAAATTCGAAATCCATGGCGTTTTTTTCCGAGGTTCTCATTGCATCTAGAGTTTCGTAAACAAACGGGAATAACTCAAAAAAGTCGTTGACGGCCTCATATTTCGAAACCCATCGAGTCAGATTCAATCTTTTCAAAGATTTCGTTCGTGGAGTTTCATCAGATTCTTCAATCGTGTTTTCCAAAATGGCTTTTCTTTTAGGGGTATGCAAGAAAATGTAGACATTTTCGAGGGTACCGAGGCAATCTCTAATGGCTGGTATGTTGCTAGTGATGGATATAGCAAGATTCAAAGAATGTGCGGCACAATGAACGTATATAGCATGAGGCGCATAATTATTACGTATTATTGCCTAAACACCTTTATATTGACCGGACATATTACTTGCCCCGTCAAATCCTTGGCCCATCAAGAAAGAAATATCCAATTCAAAATTTTGAAGATTTTCTACCACTAGCAAGAGCAGCACCTGTAAATTTGAACATCATATAATTAATGACATAAATATATATATAAACCTCCCAAGTAGCATACACTTGGATCTGGCCAAAATCTTTGACTGTATTTTCACTGCCTGACGCTTCACAACGAAGTTTCTTCGCAGTCGTTTCAGCAGATAATTCTGCATTTTCTTCATTTTCGCTATTCTTAGCAAAGGGTGTTCTTGCCACTAAAAATCTTTTCATCATGAGATCATAAACAAATAACAATGCAAACGTGATTATGGAATAGGTTATAAATCCGCAATATTGATCCCCTTGATCCCCCCCCCCCCCCCCCCCCCCTATCTACGCCACTGGGTTGAATAGTTTCGGAGTTGTGATTGGCACCGACTTTTAAGAAGTCGTTTCGGGAAAAACGCGTTTGAAAAAATGACTCTGAAAAATTATCGATGCTCCGCATTCGAGGTAGAGTGCCTACAAAGGCTATAACTTTGAGAGTTCTGCTCCGATCCACTTAAAATTTTGGAACAACATTCTTGAAATGATTTACTATAAGATGAGTGAAGAAAAAAAATTTCGATTTTGTGACCCTACCCCCCCTTAAAGATTGGAAACTCTGACGCGAATACTGATACGAAAGCTATATGCTTAGGCATTACAATTTACTCTAAACTAAACTGGAAGGACCATATAATAAAAATGAAATAAAAAATCGCTCTCGGCAACTGTACTGGCCGCTAGGACCTTAGTCAAAGCTTTCGCTGCAAAATAAAACCTTAATCTACAAAACGACAATTGCACCAATTTGGAAGTAGGGTACAGAAGTTTGTGGCATCCAATTTCCCTATACTGCAACGTACCCAGTCGAAGATACTTAGGACAATAACAAATGCACCATAGCATGGCATATACCAAACGCTTACATTCACCGCGACTTAAACTTCGACACAGTTGACAAAACAATACAAACTGCGAGCAGAAGGCACATAAGCAGACTTCTGACGCACACAAATCCGACGATGAGGAAGCTTCCTGCTGAAGAAAAATTCAATCAGAAGAGACTTAAACGAAAAACACCAACAGGCCTTTTGTAATATAGTAATAAGAATATGCTTATGTACTTATCTAAATTATCATAGTAAATATTTTACAAAGGAACTACGTAGAACCTAAATGATCCTGAAGAGCAATAGCCTTACAGTATCACTTAACTACGAGTATCACAAATATCTTTAAAACAAATTACTTTTTGTTAATATAAACAGGTATAATATTTTTTGAAGGCAACAATAAAAAAAAAAATTGAAGAAAGCGTTGGAATATAGTATGATCGTATACATTGGTTACCATGTAGACTAATTTGAAGGGAATAAATATATACAACAGGCGAAAAAAATCCATAAATGATTTATAACTCCAAACTTTGTATGAAATTCAGAAAAATTCATCAAATTTTCATCCAAATTATCAACTTTTTAATTAGATTTTCTACAAAGTTTTTGAGTGGGCGGTTTTATAGTCTATTCTATATTAGTGAAATAAAGTGAAAGAATGCAGTGCGTCAAAAATCGCATTGATTTTGGAAAATATTTGTTGCTTGCGCTTTTTCCAACCCGCCTGACTCTTAGCTTTTTACTCGCTGCGGTATTGATAAATAGAAATATAGTGCATACCTTTTGAAGTACTGTAGGTAAATAAAATAAAATAAATATATAAGTGTTGTAATTAATGAAATTCAAGAATCAAGTAACTGAAACTTACCTCCGCTTGGCGATCGTTTTCCCTACAAACGAATTTTCACCAACTATAGCCGATGGCCATAGTGGCCAGTGCTTTAGTTTTTTAAGTGGAAAAATTTACTCATAATTATTACTCTTTTATTAGGTAAATAAATGAATTTCCAAAATCTTGCCATATACGCCATATTGGTGAAAATCATCGTGAAAGCGCAACTCTTCTAGAACATCGATATACCGATACCATAAGGAATTTTTCCTAAAATACCCAGAAGTAAAATGAGAGGGTGTTCGCGAACATCTGATTAAGGTCGTGAAGTAGTTACCGCCGGCTTGCCGGGTATATTTACCAAAGGTTCTTCGAAATTAGTCGTTTTATTTTGATTTTCGTTCAGAAATTTCACCAACCGACCTGAGAGATGGCACCAATGTTATGAAGTATGATAACTATAGGAGATTTTTTTAAGAGCTTGTGAACTTAAAGTAATAGTATAAAAGAAAAGTATTTTTACTATATTCTGGTAGCTAAGTCCATGGCATTAATTTGAATGTGATATCCGGCATATGCCCGCCGCGGTTAAGAGTAACATGGCTCAATCCATCAGTACAATTTTTGACTACTTTTTCCAATAAATCTGAATAATAAATCTAAATGAGCCCAATTAGCAATGATGCAACCCAAATGATGGTCGTTTGACCTCAATTCTTGCACGAGCTGTATTTTATAGCCACGTAAGCCAAAATCCTTTGAAGATTTTTTTAACTTTTGCACGTTGATGACGGAGAGTATCGTAGGCGATGGTGCAAGGAGCTGTACGAGTTTTTTGGCGACATAGACATAGCGTTGCGCATTAAGATCTAACCGCTTCGTTGGCTGGGTCATATCGTCCGAATGGATACAAACACTCCGGCTCTGGAAATATTCGATGCGGTACCAACTGGTGGAAGGGAAGGTATAGAGAAGAGGAAGACTTCCTCTTTGTTAAAAGAATCAGGTGTAGAAGGACTTGGCTTCATTTGGTGTGTTCAACTGGCACCGGTTAGTACAAGAAAGAAACGACTGGTGTGCTTTGTTAAATCGCTTAAGCGATTATCGCGCCAGTCAAGAAGAAGACGCCAAAAACTTTACGTTAAACTTTCCATATAGTCGAAGGACAGAGGCCAGCAAGTTAAGAACGATGATGAAGCGATATTTTGTGTCTCAAACTTCGCTCTATGAACTTCGCGTACAGATTTTTTTTTTTTCAAAGTAAATTTTCCCAACTTGGAAACGTCATTTTGGCGTTAAACGATTGCTAACGGCTTGCCAAATATTACTGAAAAGAAATATCAACCAGTGTGCCATTTTCAGTTGTCCAACTATAGTTCTCGAACAAACGGTCTTCTGCAGGTTGATTGCAAAATAAAACAGCTAATATTAAATCTTAAGGTTTCGGGTTTTTACATTCTTCTGGGGCTTTCATTGAGCGTTAAAATATTTTGTATAAAATACAATAAAATGCTATTTTCAAAAAGTTGTGTATTCGCCTTTAAAATAGTTTTAGGTTTTTGGTTATGCGTCATTTGCGGGTACACACATTTTTTTTTTTTTTCAATATATTATTCAATTATATTACAATAATATTACATATAAAACATAGCAATTTCCTACTGTCCATTTTCTTAACTCATTCAAAAAAAAAAAAACAATCTATTTGCACCGAAATGTACGTGCAATAAGTCGTAATCACAAAGTCAAAAGTCGCTGAACTTGCATTTTCTAATCAAATCAATTTTAACTAACAGTAATAAAAATACTTTTTTAATAATTACAACAAAAATGTCATTCATAATTTTGTATATTATCAGCGTTCAAAATGTACGCTGAAATTTCATATAGCGCTTAAAATCTTTATTCTTTCTTCGAAATCAAAGTACGAGTTGTAAAAATGCGAGATAAAATAGAATTGAAGAAAGGCTCGCCTCCCGTCACGTAGAAGTCAGGCCGTTAGAGGAGTTCACACCAACATGTTGATATTTCCCGCTTGCAGTGAGAGCGAAACTAGCGATAGGGAGGTGTGCAATGCAGAAGTAGACAGAGTCAGTTGGTTTGTTCGATAAGAAAACAAGAGGTCGCCAGCCAGCAAAAAAATTAAACAAAGTCAGCAAGAATCATCCCTCAAAAGCAAGAATTTCAAAAAATGTCAACGAACGCAAAATTTGCAATCACTGGGGAAAGCAGATAGAAGAAGACTAATCAGTTGGTTGTGTTTGTTTTTAAGTGCATAAATGCAAATTGGAAGTGCGCCCATGGAAGGAAACCAGTTGTGCGATTCACTAACACATTTTAACGATATTCGCGTTGTTATCTGTCCTAACGCCACATATTTAACGATTTTGCTATTCGGTAACTCATTTCATAACGATAATCGATAAATTAAAGTCAGCTGTTGCGATTGTCGCAAACTAAACGACAACAATTTTGTGGGAATTGGAATTGAGGATCGGTTTACAACGTGTGGTATTGCAGTGCGTTAAGGGGGTATTCTAGTCTAGAAATTTGAAAAAATCGAAAATTTTTGTTTTTCAAAATTCGATAGTCTAGGTATTCAAAAATATCTCCCTAAAAGGATTTTGCAAAATTCGAATTATTTTCGAAATTACAACTATTTTAGTGACGCGACAGCTAGACTGGTTTGAGCGGACGGCGAAATTCAAACGCGTTTTTCTCAAAACTCCTTTTGCTGAGGTGGTTGACACGATATCTGAAGTTCTATCTGACCGATCCCTTTGAAATTTGGTGAGAATCTTTTTCATACATCTCTTTATCACTGGAGCATTGGATTTTGAAAAATTTTAATTTGAAATATTTTTAAAAAATTCGTAAAGGTCAAAAAACAGGGGTAAAAAAAAATTTTTTTTTTCAAGTAGGCGCCATTTTGTGAATTTTTATTTTTTTTTTTCGGCCGAGGCTCAAGATGTAGCGACATCTTTACTAATTAAGAATTTTCTTTGTTTGTTCGATTTAGATCACTACAAGGGTTGGAATCATGTCAACCAGGGAGCACTGTTTGACTAGCAACCCCTACTTCACCGACCTGTCACTGGATGAATTTTTGACTTTTTTTTTTTTTTAATTTTTTTTATATACATCAATAAATATTATATAAAAAAATGGATAGTAAAAATGTTTTTAATTTTTCTTTTATCCTAGTTTGAAAAATACCCAAAAAGTAGGGCTCTAGACCAGAATACCCCCTTAATATAAATTAGGGAACCATTAACCCCAGAATGTGTTAACATTTTTGAGAAGTCTTTAAAAATACAAGGTGGCGCAAAAGTAACCTTGCGATGTTTTTTGGCTGTAATTAAAAAAAAAAAATGAAAAACTTTGATTCTTCCTGTGGATTATTTTTATTTGGTCTTTTAATTTTTTTTACATCAAGTCGAGAATATGATGTCATGTAAATGGTCGCCGCCACAGTTGATTGCCATTTGAGCCCTTTTTATGGCATTTTCCATCTTTTTGGGCAAAACTTCCGGCGATAAGTCCTCACATTCTTGACGGATATTGAATTTAAGAGCTGCAAGAGTCTGAGGCTTGTTGACATAAACCCGCGACTTCAAAAAGCCCCACAAAAAGAAGTCTGGAGCGGTGAAATCAGGCGATCTTGCTGGCCAGTGCAAATCGCCAAAACGGGAGATTAGGCGCCCGGGAAATGCATCCTTCAGCATATCGGTTGTGGCACGTGCAGTGTGTGCCGTTGCACCGTCCTGTTGGAACCACATGTTTTCCAATCCCAATACATCAAGTTGCGGCAAAAACAACTCGTTGATCATTGCTCTGTAGCGCTCACCATTCACAGTAACCGTTTGGCCCGCGACGTCTTCGAAGAAAAAAGGTCCGATGACTCCTCCAGCGAAAACAGCACACCATACAGTGACTTTGAGCGGGTGTAATGACTCTTCGTGGGTTACACGCGGATTTTTAGTGCCCCAGAAGCGTAAATTTTGCTTATTTACGTACCCGATAAGATGGAAATGGGCCTCATCACTCATGATTATTTTTGATGAAAAATCATCTTCCTCTTGGTGGTGATTAAGGATGGCTTGAGCGTATGTTAGACGCGATTGGCGGTCAGCAGCTAACAGCTAACATCTTCAAATCTTGTACCAAAATTCGCTGTAAAGACCGTCGACTGATACCCATTTGCGTGGCCCGTCGTCTGGTCGATGTCGACGGCGCTTCCATGACATCCTCGGCTACAGCAGCAATATTCTCTGCAGAACGGCTACTCCGGGGTCTGCCACGCCTGGCAGCATCTTGTGTTGTGCCAGTCTTTTCGAGGCGAGCGGCTAAACGTCGCAGTGTTTCACCAGTAGGCGTTGGACGGCGAGCAAATCTGCGACGAAATTCACGTTGTGCCAAAGTCACCGACCGATTATTGGTCAAATAAATAGTCAGCAATATTCCGCGTTCTGGAGCAGTGTAGCGTAACATTGTTTATTAACGAGTATTTCGCATGTGTTTACTACACAAATGTCAAAACAGAACTGACATTAGGGGCCAATCGCAAAATTTATAGCATTTTCTGATAGGAGGATTACTTTAGCGCCACCTGTTAGTATACCTCAGCAGGTTTTGCACAATAGACCCCTTTTGGCTGCCGTAGCTTAATAATAATAATAATAATAATACGCTTTCGTGATGGACAATTCTTGCTGGCGAAAATGTTTCCGACACAAAGTAATCCTTGCTCTCGCGTTGAACTGCCACTTTGCTTTCTCAATTTTTGATTACTAGCAAATTTGTTGATGTTAACGAGCTCCTCGCCTATTTATGATAATTTGTAATATTTCATGAGAAAAAAAGATAGATATTATAATATTAGCTGCGCAACTAAGTTCTCGCTGTTTGTCAATAGATGCCGCCAGCAGTGTGTGCTAGTCGATTCTAATAAAACCTAAACATCAGAAACCAAGCTTAGACACATGGTAAATAAACTGCGTCGACACATTAATGATTTTGTTTTGGTATCAAATACTTTTGGTTTTGTGAAAATGTCTGATTTTGTGCCGAATAATCGTCATTTGCGGGAAGTGTTGATTTTCCTCTTTCAATCGAAAAAACGGCAGCTGAAGCGCATCGAGAGCTGCAAAAAGTTTATGGAGATGCTGCTTTAAGTGAAACAACGTGCCGAGATTTGTTCTGTCGCTTCAGAGACGGTGATTTTAATGTTGACAACCGTCCGCGTGAAGAAAGACCAAAAACCTTCGAAGACGCTGAATTGGAGGCTTTGCTCACTGAGGATCCGTGTCAAACGAAAGAAGATCTTGCTTCAGTATTAGGAGTTACCCGCCAATCCATTTCCAAGTGATTGCATGCTTTGGGAATGATTCAGAAACAGGGGACTTGGGTTCCTTATGAGTTAAAACCAGGGGATGTTGAACGTGGTTTTTTCGCCTGGTAACAATTGCTCCCGCAAAAAAGAAAGGGTTTTCTTCATCGCATCGCGACGGGTGATGAAAAATGGATTCATTACAGCAATCCAAAGAAAAGAAAGTCATGGGGACTGCCCGGTCATGCTTCTACATCGGCACCTCGTCGGAATATTCACGTTGCGAAGGTTATGCTATGTATTTGGTGGGACCAAGTTGGAGTTATTTATTATTAACTGTTAAAACCAAGCGAAACCATCACTGAGAATCGGTATCGACTTCAATTGATGCGATTGAGTCGAGCACTGCGCTAGAAGCGGCCGCAATCCGCAATACGCGGAGAGGCATGAAAAAGTTATTTTACAATATGACAACGCTCGGCCCCACGTTGCCAAATCCTACCACGTTGAAACCTACCTGAAAACACTGAAATGGGAAATCCTACTCCACCCGCCATATTCTCCAGATATTGCGCCGTCGGATTATCACCTGTTCCGATCGATGGCACATGGTCTAGCTGACCAGCAGTTCCATTCATATGAAGACATCAAAAAATGGCTTGATCCGTGGACGGTATACGAGATCTACCAGAAAGATGAGAAAAGTAATAGCCAGCGATGTGCAATACTCTCAATGATTCATTTGTAACCATTTCTTCAGAATAAAGTTGTATTAACAAGTTGTCAAAAACAGCGAGAACTTAGTTGCGCACCTAATACAAAAGTTTTACAAATAATTTGTGATATTTTCTAATATTTATTTAATAAAAAAATAATGCTCAAATGTTTCAAATTATGGTTAACGACTAGAATTAGTGCATCCTATATATCTACGCCAGCTGTTACTTGTAATATTGGGTTTGGGAATAATGAACGTGAAAGAAGTAATGGCAGATGAACATTTCTAAATCAACCTAATTTTTCATATACAAAAATTCAATTAAAAGGGCAGCCTTAAATTTATTAATATTGACCTTATGTTTTAAAATTTTTGATTTGCCTCTAATTGTTTTGAATTTATAATATAAATAATTTTGATGTCTTATTTTTATTCACCTCGAGTTATAACCCTCCTATCAATCATTGTATAAAATGCAGGAGGTTTTTATTTATTTATTTTAACTTTTTTTATTATTTACCTTTTAATCTTCACGTAATGCATGCGCATAAAATATTGTTGTTGTGAAATCGTTCGTGCAAAACAGCAATAACATATTTTTATTATTAAAAAAATTAACTCAAAGCAGAAAAATGCTTAATGTTCGCATAAAATAAAAAATTAAGGCCATGAACAGATGGGAATAAAATAAAAAAATGTGTGCATTTAACAGATAAGAATATAAGGAGAAATTAATTTAGTATTCAAGTGTGCAGGATTAAAAGGAACAAAAGAATTTGCAAATTGCAATTAAATAAATAAAGAGCAAACATTACTTCCACGAAATAAATGAAGTAACAAAAGTCAATGAAGGATTTGAACAAAAGTAATAAGTATCTTTAGAAGATTTAAAAGATAAGAAACAATTTAAATTTTGTTAAAAATAAATACGCTCATAGAACACCCTTTTCAGCGATAAGCATTTGTTCCTTTAATCATTAGGTACATTGCACAAGGCAAGTGTCTGAATTATGTTAGTGTATATGTACATAAAGTATTTATTAGGTTGGGGGGCGTCCATAAATTACGTGAGGTGTTTTTTTTAATTTTCTGTACCTCCCCCCCCCCTCCTGGTGAGATGTCGTGAGATTTTATTCAACCCCCTCCCCCATCCCCCAATCTCACGTGAGATTTTTCAAAATGTGGGTTTCTTATGTAAACGCGTTGAATTGTTATTGTAAAAAGAAAAAAAATTTGTTTCGTGCTTTTATTTACGACTAGTTAAGACTAGTAATCAATATTGCTGAGAGTTATAAGTGTAATAAAAAGTTAACAATAGAAGACTTAAATCGTAACTACTGCGATTAAAAAAAGAATATCTACTCTAATTCAGTCCATGGAGAATCATGCGCGGTTTCCAGAGAGACTATTGGGACCAACATGTCCATATGATTTTTAGTAAAATCATCTGCTCCTTCAACTTCGTTCTGATCTAGCCATTCTAAGCCGTTGACGCTTGCGCACAGTAACTCATTAGCTCGTCTTGTGACAATCCGTGAGGGTCGCACTTTGCTGAACATACGCGCTTGTTTAGCTGGTGCAATGTGAGCTGCTCTGCAGCTCTTGTGATAGATGCGAAGTAAATACCGCATGTACTGCAGCATCTTTTCTCTAAATCATCACGTATACTTGGGCAATAGAGATCATAAGGCGTGCTAATGAGGGCATTCAGGGGTTGAATCGGTAGGCGTATTAGAAATGAAGCAAATGACTTTCCGTCATGTTCTTTAAAGTCCGGAATTGTCAAACGTCCATCAACCTGAGTGATAGGGTATGGAGGTGGCAGAAAACGGTCGTGAAGAATCATATGCAGGTCACTCCGGCGTGGGCTCCAGCACTTCTGGTCATCGCATTTCACAAACAACAAATGCCAAATCATAGTAATAAAGTTATCGATACTATAAATAAAGTTACTAAAATAAATGCTGTGAAAACAAAAAAACCATCTTTTGCTGAAATTCTCAAAGAAGATAAGAAGATTGCGATATCAAACAAAATAACAAACAATGACCAGATTCTTGCCCAAATACTTCTCAAATTGAATAATCAAGAAGATTTCAACAAAAGCCTCCATAAACGGTTAAATGATCTTGAAAAACAAATACTGTCCAAAGGTAACAAACACAATGACTGATATGCTGAGAATTATGGCATGGAATGCGAACGGCTTAAAAAATCACAAAAATGAATTACAAATTTTATTAGAATTAGAACATATTGACGTCTGTCTTATTTCTGAAACGCACTTTACCAAACAATCGCACATTGAATTCAAGCATTATAATATCTACCACACTACACACCCAAGCAACTGTCCAAGGGGTGGTAGTGCCGTAATTATTAAGAAAAATATTGAGCAGTACGAAGATTTCAATTTAAGTACAGAAATATTCCAAGCCACAACTGTAACAATCCAAACAAAAAACCAACCACTTTCAATCACTGCCATATATTGTCCACCAAGATACAATATATCTTCAGAAGAATACAAGAAACTCATCAACATGCACAAATTTAAGTTCGTAATTGGTGGAGATTTTAACGCAAAAAATGTTTATTGGGGATCACGTTTAACCACAGTGAAAGGACGTGAGTTGTACAAAGCAGCGCGAGAAACTGGATGTGACTTCATTTCTACGGCGAAACCAACATATTGGCCAACTGATGTCAATAAAACTCCGGACCTGATCGACTTTTTCATTGTAAAAAAACTGTCAACGAATTTTATTCAAATAGCCGAAGGTTCTGATCTCAATTCTGATCATTCACCAATACTCTTAACTATCAGTGAAACCATAATCGAGAAAGAAAGTAAACCGACGCTCAATAATAAAAATACTGACTGGAAATCCTTTGCAAAAATTCTTCAAAACATTCAACAAAATGACTTCTTAGTAACCACCAAAGATCAACTAGAAGAAGAAGTTCAAAGGTTTGTCCAAGAAATCCAGAAAGCTGCCTGGATGAGTACACCCAATTTCAAAAGGGTAACAAATGGAGCTAACTACCCCAAAGAAATTAAGCAGCTCATAATAAACAAAAGAAAATTACGGCGAAAATGGCAACATACTCGTTCCCCTAGTGACAAAACCAAGCTCAACAAAGCATCACAAGAATTAAATAATGAAATAAATTGTATTAAAAATGAATCAATAAATCAATACCTTTCAAGCTTGAGATCTGATAAAAAAGGTGACTACTCACTTTGGAAGTGTACTAAATATTTGAAAAGACCAAATTGTCATGTTCCTCCAATCAAAAGAGATAATAATACATGGGCAAAAAGTGACAAAGACAAGGCAGTAGCTTTTGCAAAACACTTAACAGAAACTTTCCAACCCAACGAAAATCAATCTGACAATTTGTATACTCATACTGTAGATGAAAACACTCCTATTTCATTCATTACTATAAAAGAACTCAAAAGGGAAATAAAACAACTAAAAGATAAAAAAGCGCCCGGATTCGATTTAATTACAGCTGAGGTTTTAAAAAAGTTACCCTACATAAGTTTGGTTAAATTAGTAAAGTTATTTAATCATTCAATTCAGCTTCACTATGTTCCAACCCTGTGGAAAGTTGCGGAAATGATAATGATTCCGAAACCGGGAAAAGATCTACATCTTGTCTCCTCGTACAGACCAATCTCGTTGCTGCCTCAAATTGGTAAGCTATTTGAAAAGCTCATCCTCAATCGGTTGATGCCAATTATCGACTCTAAAGATTTGCTACCTTCGCATCAATTTGGCTTTCGGTGTAAGCACTCAACCATCGATCAGGTGCATAGAATCACAGCCGAAATTGAAAACTCTTTTGAACAGAATAACGTGTGTTCAGCAGTATTCTTGGACGTCGCACAAGCTTTCGACAAGGTTTGGCATGACGGTTTAAATAACAAACTAAATACCTGCCTTCCAAGCAGTTTTTGCGCCCTCCTAAAGTCGTATCTGAGTGAACGCTACTTTCGCGTTAAACAAGGGAATGAATACTCTGACCTTGAAGAAATAAATGCTGGTGTGCCGCAAGGAAGCATTCTTGGTCCGCTCTTATACCTTTTATACACCAGAGACCTGCCGATACCCTCGAATAGCTTGATCGCCACTTTCGCCGACGACACTGCCATCCTAGCAATTGGAAAAAGTGCTGAAGAAGCTGCAACCAAACTTCAAATTGCAACAAACGCTATTGAAGAATGGACGAAGACTTGGCGCATAAAATTGAACAATACCAAGTCAATACATGTAAACTTCACCAACAAAAAAGTGAATCATTATCCAATAATGCTGCTAGGTGCCGCAATACCACATGCAAACACTGCAAAATACCTTGGCATGACGCTTGATGCTAAGCTTCGATGGAAGGAGCATATAAAACTTAAACAGCATGAAATCCATCTGAAGGTAATACAAATTAAATGGCTAATTGGACGAAGATCAAAGCTATCCATATATAACAAAATAGCGATATATAAACAAATTATAAAACCAGTGTGGTCCTATGGCGCGCAATTATGGGGTTGCGCCAGTCAAAGTAATATAAATATACTTCAACGACTCCAGAATAAAATCCTTCGAGATATTCTCAACGCACCTTGGTTCGTTCGCAATAAGGATATTCACCGTGACCTCAATATCCCTACGGTCGCTGAAGAAATTAAAAAACAAGCAGAAGCCCACTCCCATAGGCTTCAAAGGCACGTGAACGAGGAAGCTAGCAATCTGCTCAACACCTCAGGCCTAACTCGACGACTGCATCGAATTAAACCACATGATCTGGCATGATGGCTGTTAATTTAAGGAAGGGACTATGAAAATCTCTTCACAAAATTTTATTTATGTTACCAAAATTGTACTGCTCGTTAGTTTATCTGTAACTAGTTGCAGTGCCAACAAACATTGTTATGTATTTTATATTGTATCTATGTTTGTAATAAAAAAAAAAAAAAAAAAAAAATAAAAAAAAATTTCACAACCTAAAAAAAAAAATTAAAAACAATTTCCCTTTGTAACTCTTAATAAAAATTTGTTGACATTCGCGCTCGTTAAAAAACTAAAAAATTAAATAGGCACGCATAAAAATTTTATATGAATCAACTGCAATGTACCTGGAGTAAATATTGGCTCTCTCTAACGTGCTCAGTGTACCATTCTTCGGCTGGCAGGTCTGGAACGCTGGAAGTGTCATTATTCGGGTCTATATATTTAGCGACTACTTCGTGTCCGTCAATGCACACTGCACACCATATTTCAGCCAAAATATCCCCTGCCTTTTTGAAATTATCCTTTTCCAGACTTGATGAATAACGTCATTGAAACAACAATTTTGAATGGAAAATACTCTGGTGAAGACGTTTTAATACCGCGAATACCAATGATACCATCGGAATTCAAACATCTTCAATTTCCTGTTCGCCTTGCATTTGAGATTACTATTAATAAGTCACAAGGCCAAACTGTATCAATTTGTGGTATTGATTTAGAATACCCATGTTTTTCTCATGGCCAACTTTATGTTTCATGCTCAAGAGTTGGTAAGCCAGCGGTATTGTTCATTTATTCAACAACGCATGGAAAAACGAAGAATATTGTAGGTATACCAAAGAGCATTGCAATAAAAAAGTAATAAAGTAAATCACATCAAACGTTTTTTAATTGCTACTACTATTCAAAACTTCTTTCATTACTATTCATGCGCGAGAATTTTTATAAAAAACACACAGTAATTTTCGGCTTAATTTAATTAGTTAATCTAGATTTTTTAAAGACGACCAGCGTAACGGACGGGTTTTCGCAAGTTTGGTATAAAACAAATATGGTGGTTTGACAGTAGTAATGTGTAACGTCGAAGTATGACTGAAATTATTTTCTTTAGAACGAATTAGTGAATGATCTTAATCATACTACGATTACGCTTAAGATTAAATCTTAAGCATGTACAATCTGGATAATGGACCAAAATAGTATAATTTTTTTTTTCTTTTAATCAGAAAAAAATTGCGTGATATTTGCCGGGACCCCCCCTCTCTCCTCCGTAAGATTAGATGAGATTTGACTCGACCCCCTCCTCCCTTAAACATCTCACGTAATTTATGGACGCCCCCTTGGGGAATAAGAGCGTAGCGTTTTAAGACTTATTTAAACAAGAAAACAATAACTATATGAATAATTTAATCAATTATATATGCGCCGTTGCTTTTTACAACCTCTTCTCACCTCTCGAGCAATTTGTTGATGCCGTTTCGTCAGGAATCATGAACGATTGACATTAACCCTCCATATGGTCGGTGCAAGGTCCGGAGAATACGACTAATGCTGAAGGACTTCTCAATCGAGCTCTTAGACTGCAGTTTTGACGACTTGTGCAAATATGAGGCGTGGCGTTTTCGTGAAGGAATATGATTTCACCATCTCGATCAGATGTTTTCAGTTCACGTGGTGTAGCGGTGTAGCTGGGCAATGTACAGCTCCTTGTTGATTGTGACATTATTTCTGAGAATTTCCCAGTGAATGAAGAACCGGCTTGACGCTCGGCTTTGGCGTATCTCCTGGAGCCACTCAATCCTCTCTTTGCTTCATATTGATGTAAAGGCACCCTTTCCCATCTCCCGTAACGATTCGGTACAAAAAACGCTATTTACGACCATGTGTCAGTGATGGTAAATGATTTTTTGAAAAATCCCTACACAGCCCAAAAAAATTCCCTACTTTTCCCTACGCTTACAAAATATTTTCCCTACACAATTCCCTACATTTTTTATCCTGCGTTTACACTATAATGAGTTTTATTTTTTCAGAATCCGGCATGGTTTCTTTTAAGAGTGGGATTAAATGGTTCACCACTTGTAGCGCGATATTATGCTCAGCGAAGAACATGCTAAGTCGTAATTCGAAATTTTTGGAACCATTTGGTTTACTTCGAAAAAAATCTATTTATTTTGGGTGTCTTTTTTATTACCTTCATATTTTTTTGGTGCATTTCTGATTCGGCGCGCTTCTGAAAATCAGACTTGCCGCAGTTCAAAACTTTGTCGCACGCAGCGCATTTGCATTTGAATGGATCGTTCGCCACAGCTTCCGACCAGCCACTAAAATTGTCATCGTCAAGCCACTTGGTATTGAATTTTTGTTTCTGATACTTGTATTGTTTTTTCTGGTATTCCTCCGAAGAGTCAGTCGAAGAGGGTGAACTCATATATAAATATATATGCATTTTAAATATAAAAAAGCTAAAACTAAATTAATTGCAAACTTACTGCAAAAGTGAAAAGCACCAGAAAACTAACAATTTTCGCGCGAAGAAAAAATCGCGTTAGCGTTAACGAAGGAAAAAACGGCAACGTTGCCATATTAACGCTTTTAAAAGTATTCTGCCATAAAGAAAAAAAGTCTGGCATGAAACCTTACCGCGGATTTTTATTTTAAATGAACTTTTCTAATTTTTCCTGCTATTTTACATTTTTTTCTGTCCTTGAAAATTCCTTACATTTACAGAATTTAACAAAATCTGTCCTTCTTTTCCCTACACCCACATTTTTCGACATAAATCCCTACATGTAGGGAATTTTCCCTACATTTACCATCACTGCCGCTTGTTGCTCGATGGCGGGCGGGATACTGAGACGCAATTTGAAGGCGACTTTCTATGTTTTATTTCGTTGAGCTCGTGAGGCACCCAGGCTGCAAATTTTTCGGTAAATCCCATTGAATTAAGGTGATTGAAAATCGTTTTATGATCGCAGTTTATTTTTTCCACGAATTCACGACTGGTTTGGCGACCGTTATCCCTCAAAAGTGATTAGAGACGTTCTTCATCGAATTCAAAAGGACTTCCGCTGCGTGAGGAGTCATCGACGTTTTTGAAGTTTGCAAACCATTTCCGTGCTTTAAACTCGCCTACGACACCTTCTCCATACACGTCGCAAATGTTCCGGGTCGCTGCTACAACTTTTTGACCTCGTTGAAAAGCAAAGAAGTGCAGATGTCGAAAATGTTGATTTTTGTCTCCTGGGTATTGCGTTTCTAAACCTCAAAACTAATATAATACAAAATTAAATAACTCAAAAATACAATAACATAGATTTGTGGTGCAGAAAGAGTTCTATCGAATTAGTTTTTACACTTTGCCCAATAGCAAATAAATCGTTGTAAAATAAAAGAACATATAAAAACGCTGTGAACTAGCCGCGACCCAATACATTTATTTAAATATTAAATAAACAAGTTCGTATACAAAAATTTCGAGAACCCATTTACAAATGTAGCCAAATCTATAGTAAAGTTTTATTTGAATGTCATTGAATGAATGAAAGTTGGTCTGTTCAACGAAATTTAAAATTTTCACTAGCTAGGTGCTAAATGAGCCTAAATGAGCTTAACTAGACGACAGATGAGATTAGGCTGCAGCGGTTGTCCATTATGAGATACACTCACGCTCATAGCCCATTGTCATACCGCATCGCGAAATTGCCTTTATCTCCGCAAAGCCAAAGTGAATTAATTAATAATTTTACAATATCTTTTTTTACATTCAATATATAATATTTTTATCGGTTTTCTTTTTCCATAATCATGGGAATCACTTACCATACTCTATATAAACAAAAAAAAATTACGGATAAATTTTTTCACTTGGATGCCCTCAATATGCAAAAAATTCTTGCATCAATTAAAGAAGAAAATCAAGTTTTCGGGATTTTTTCGATAACTCATCTATGACTTCATCAGCTGTGATTGGAATATCATGATGAATAGCTAGAGCAGTCAATCCGTTCAAGCGATCAACGATCCAATGAGTTTCCAGGTTTGATATCGCCTTTACGAATCTCTCTTCCAAACTTTTAATTCGACAAGAACAGCATGTAGCCCCGCAGTGAGAAATTCCTGATAAAACTAGACTGTTTTGATGAATTTATCAGCTACTTTGTCGATTTCGTTCAAATCATGCTTGAATAGGGCCGAAAATCCTTCTAATATATTTTCATGTTTGGTAAATCTTTCTCCAAGATCCATGATGTAAAAATCTAAAAAAGGATCAAACGCTGTCACACGAAAATAATCTTCCGTGCTTTGAACTTCAGGATTTGCTCGATTTTTTTGTCTGCGCGCTATTCTTTTGTGTTTGATCTCAATGTCAAGATTTTCAGCAATTTTTTTCGAAGCTTCGTAAATTGCAGAAAAAGCGTCTTCTTTTGCGCGAATCTTTTTTACTTCCTGGCGCAAATCTTTGGCGAGATCCATGGCTTAGACCAAATCTAAATTAACCTTTTGCAATTCATGACTCAAAGGCAACGAAAGTTGAAAAATTACATTGATAATATGTAAACATATTTAAAATTCGAAATCCATGGCGTTTTTCAGATTTTTGGCGTTTTTTTCCGAGGTTCTCATTGCATCTAGAGTTTCGTAAACAAACGGGAATAACTCAAAAAAGTCATTGACGGCCTCATATTTCGAAACCCGTCGAGTCAGATTCAATCTTTTCAAAGATTTCGTTCGTGGAGTTTCATCAGATTCTTCAATCGTGTTTTCCAAAATGGCTTTTCTTTTAGGGGTATGCAAGAAATTGTAGACATTTTCGAGGGTACCGAGGCAATCTCTAATGGCTGGTATGTTGCTAGTGATGGATATAGCAAGATTCAAAGAATGTGCGGCACAATGAACGTATATAGCATGAGGCGCATAATTATTACGTATTATTGCCTAAACACCTTTATATTGACCGGACATATTACTTGCCCCGTCAAATCCTTGGCCCATCAAGAAAGAAATATCCAATTCAAAATTTTGAAGATTTTCTACCACTAGCAAGAGCAGCACCTGTAAATTTGAACATCATATAATTAATGACATAAATATATATATAAACCTCCCAAGTAGCATACACTTGGATCTGGCCAAAATCTTTGACTGTATTTTCACTGCCTGACGCTTCACAACGAAGTTTCTTCGCAGTCGTTTCAGCAGATAATTCTGCATTTTCTTCATTTTCGCTATTCTTAGCAAAGGGTGTTCTTGCCACTAAAAATCTTTTCATCATGAGATGATAAACAAATAACAATGCAAACGTGATTATGGAATAGGTTATAAATCCGCAATATTGACTCTATGTTCGATTATCGAACTTCAATACGTCCTTATCGTCGATAAGTTATCGATGACAGCGCCATTTCATGCCTTTCAATTGGTAAGCCCGTTTAGGCGCAGGAATTCCATTGTGTTCAAATTCAAAACTATTATAAAAAGATTTTTTCTTTCTCATTTTAAAGTGGTTTAAATGATGTCATACTGCAAAAAGGTTGAAGGCATTTCGAGAAATGGACGCATATACATGTATAAGTACAATTTTTCAAAAATTTTTGTTTCAATTTCTCATGGGGGGGGATTGATCCCCTTGATCCCCCCCCCTATCTACGCCACTGCCAGGAACCATTGCTAAATTTGACCTAATAATTCTGCCATCTCGTTAAGAGATGTGTGGTATTTCATATCTACCTTGGAGACTGTCGCTTGTTTTATGAGGGATTTTCTTGTCACCAAGCTGTTAGTGAAACTGTATATATGATTTACTGGTATCACATGACACTGTTCTAATGTCACAGCCTTAGTTATTGCCAAAAGTTTAGCTTACAAAACACTGCAATAGTGGGAGAGCCGACAACTAATGGAGATTCTCAGCTGTTCGGAATATAGAACTCCGTCCATCCTGCCTTCGAGTTTTAAGCTATCTGTTTATATAAGGATGGACGAGCCCTGTTTCCGCTCTTCTCTGGAGCGTAGGAAGACCGTGCACGTTGTGGGGTGGTTGTAGGTAGGAGTATAAAGTACATTATTCCACGGAGCTCCGAAATATCGGCCAATATTTTTCCATGACCGTAAAAATTCCAAATTCAATTCAACTCAGTTTGTTTTTTGAATTTGTTTTATTGAATTGTTATGTATTTTCTTCCATACAATGAATGCTCAAAGTGTTTTTATATAGAGAAAATGTGCAAGGCCATCAGTAACTTTTTTTCCGCATAAGTTATTCAATAACCTAAATGGATGATTCATTTTGAATACTAACCTTCATATTTTTTACTAAAGTAATTCTGGATCAATAATTATATATAAATACTTATAGATAGATTAGATCTGATTAGAATTGTGGGGGGTTGGACAAGTCCAACCAAAGTCAGGAAGACTATTGTATAATACTACTTCCGTATAGTTTACAGGGGAAGGAGTGCAGAGACAGGATAGATATGACATGGATGGTAAGATTTAAAAATTGGTTTGAGGTTATTCTTCCGCGACTCTTCTTGATTCATTGACGAATTTTAAGAGGTCCAGTAGAGGAAGAATATAAACTTTATCCATACTTAGAACATCGCGTCCCAATAGCCAAAGGCTGGTTTTATAAAACACCACACAGCTACAGAGAAAATGCTCTGCAGTGACCTCATTCTCATGGCAGGATAGGCATAACGGGCTGTCGACGACCCCCATGACAATCATATGCTGACCACAGGCGTTGTACCCTGTGATTACACCCACAAGCCCTTTCTACTAAGTTTCAGGAGAAAGGTCGCAAGTTTTCTGTTTGGTTTTTTCACAAAGCGCTTGGCTACTCTGCAGGAGCCCAACTCAGACCAAGGACTCCTATGAGTAGACGTCATGAAGTCGTCAATCTATAGTTGAATCGATGCAGAATCGACACCTAGAAAGGGTTCAGAGCCCAGTAGCATACTTGCAGAGCCTTCATTAGCCAGTTTATCAGCCAACTCGTTCTCTGTAATACCACAATGCCCAGCTAGGCTAATACGACAAAATTTGTTTTATTTTGCTACAGTGTTTCGTTTTGTCTTACATTCGTCAACTAAGTTCGAAGTACAGCGTGGGTTAGCAATGGCTTTTAGTGCAGCTTGACTGTCACTAGAAATTCTGATGCTACTACCCCGCCACTTTTTATCAATTAGCCAGTATGCAACATTCAAGATGGCATAGACTACCTTTAAGAATACCGTATCCATCTGTCCTGTAGCGTAGGAGTACTTGGTGTCTTCATCTAAGTACCCTCCAGATCCGCTACCATTACAGGCTTTGGATCCGTCGGTACAGAAAGTATGCTGAAATTCCATTAATAGGTTGTCTGGACTTAACAATTGATCTCTACCTGGGATCAAAATATCATACCTCCTATCGAAGCTAACGTAAGGCAGCCGATCTCCGACAACTGGTGTCATATCTGACAGTGGCCAGTGTTTTCTTCATTTCCCCAGTCTCCGTTTAGCTTGAGCCTGTACACCACCTTCATTGCTTCCTCTCGAATTTGAAGATCTGGAGGCTGCAAGTTCAGGATGTCATTAAGGGTATTGCCAGATGTCGCACTCATAGCAGCTGTGATATCCAAGCACACACTTCTCTGTAGTCTGTTTAGGAGTTCTACTCTGGAATTAACCATTGTAGCCTTCCACCAGTAATAACCGGTCTAATGAGGGTGATGTACAACCAGTGTACTATCGCCGGTCTTACAGCCCATGTCTGGCCAAAGGTTCTTTTACACTGCCAGAAGACTTTTAGTGCTCGAGAGACCTTCTGCTCGACGTGCGTTTTCCAGGTCATAAATAAGTAATAAATAATAAATTCGTCCCAAGTATGAACTTGTCCGTGTACATATAACGCAAATAAATTGTACAAGTTACTTTGAGCTCAATAATCTGAATCAAACTAGCTAAAACTACTATACTTTCACAATATTTCATAAGCCATTCACCCTCTTACTCTATTGTTTTAATTCCTTGCCACCCAGAATCTACATGATAAGAGTGGTCAAGGGCATTAGTATACTTCAAAAATTACATATAAATTCATAAATAATTTTTTTCATATGAAGCAACAATTAATCAAAGCATACGCGTGTTACCTTTTACACTTTGATATTTTAAGCGATAGTTCAGTTTTTTGTTTGCTCGTTAAGGGGGAGCACCACTGTGAACGGGTGAAAATTAAGTGGTTTTCATGAATTTTTTTTATAAGTAGGGATGGTTATTTGAGGATCGGACAAATTATAATTTATTTAACATATATTCAACTATACTGACACAAGTTTTCATTAAAAGATATTAAAAATTACAATTGTTATTAATATTAATGCAATGACGTCATAAAAAACTGATGCACCCTGGTGGCCACGATACAGCGGGGTGAAAAATCATCTGAGAGCAAAAACCCAACAAATTTCTTAATCTATACATCAATAGCTATTGTCGTACGTGGCGGTTTTTTTTTCAATTTTTTTGAAAAAATGGTGCAGGTTTGAAAAATGAGTTCGTGTTTTTACCCTGTTTTTGTTTTCGAAAGGCTTGAAAAAATATTAATTTTTGAAATTTAAAAAAACGGCTATGTACGACTGTAGCCAATACCTTCTGCTCAAATATGAACGAAACGGTATCAATAAAAATTTAAGTCATAAAAGAGAATTCGAAGAACACACTCGAGCTTGACTTGTTTACAGTAGCACAGAAAACCAACCATGTGACATATCACGCTGAAATTTGCCATGTAAGCTTATAACAGTCCTAACAAAAAACAAAAAACCTATTTTTGCCATATGTCATCCGCGGACCGTTTTATTGATACCGTCTCGTTCATATTTGAGTAGAAGGTACATGTACAAAAATTGAAAAAAAATTTTAATCGGTTCATAAGTCTTCGAGAAATCGAGGCCACCGTGTTCAGAAAAGTCGTTTCGAGAAAAACGCGCTTAAAGTTTTCATTCGCCGTCGTAACTCGCTACCAACACTTATTGTATTGGGTATAACTTCGTCAATTGTCCAGATTTTAAGTAAATTTTTGTGTTTACATATTTTTGAATATATCTACTTTAGGAAAATGCAAAAACAAAGAATCGATTTTTTTGAAAAATGTGTGTTCCCCCTTAATACACTCACGTTTCGCTTAATCACACACACAAATTATATTCGCAGACTGATAAGCGCCAAAACAAGTGAAATGCATAAATATATGTACGAGTGTATGCAAATAAATATAATGTATGGGTATAATAACTTTCTGATTTCAATATATAGAAGTAGAAGAAGTAGTGCTAACAACCCAGTGACCGTTAAGGCGCATGCTTTGTCTCTGTGAAATTTATTTATTTATTTATTCCATTAATAGTCTAAAAATACAGTATTTCTTACAGACTATAAAAAAAGATTAATGCTAAATAAATTAATCAAAGTAAAATCAAACTTATAATTAACTAAAGGGTGATTTTATAGCTATTATCTTTTTAAACAGTTGGCTTAAACAACTGACGCACGTTTCGTGTTTTGTTTTACTGTCAAAATTATATAACCATGAATCGTCTTACAAACGAACAACGCTTGCAAATCATTGAATTTTATTATAAAATGCGTGTTCTGGTAAGAAAGTTTAAGATCCACTTTTTTATCGAAAAATTGTGTTCAGCTTCGTCGCTCATTTTTGGATAAATGAATACGTAAATAAGCAGAATAGTCGATTTTGGAGTGAAGATCAGCCAGAAGAATTGCAAGATCTACTAATGTATCCAGAGAAGGTCACAGTTTGGTGCGGTTTATGGGCTGGAGGTATAATTGGACCGTACTTCTTCAAAGAGGCTGCGAATCGTAACGTAACTGTGAATGGTGAGCACTACCGTGAAATGATATCCAACTTTTTTTATCCAAAATGCAAGAGAACTACTCCTCAAAAGAAGCTATAAAAAAGGATATCGAAGCGTATTTTGGCTCCAAGGACCAACAATTTTTTGAGCAGGGAATTAAAAATTCGCCTAAACCTTGGGAAGACATTGTAAATATTGAAGAAAAAAATATTATTGATTAATAAATACTCTAAATATCTTTTTTATTAATTTTAAAACCACCTTTAAAAAACACACGAACTTATGCACTGACCTGATATTAAATTACCCATCTCACTAGTAAATTTTCCACCTCACCAATAACCCACCTCTCCTCAAAAAAAACCAAATTCAACGTTTCTCGTATAAGAGATTCTTAGTAAATCCCTGCGCGAAGTGAATGTGATTTCCCAAACTAGAAACTGTGTAGAAAAAAAACCGAGTGAAATTATTTCAAAAGGTTCAAAAAAAGTTGACTTTGGGAAGCATTTTTATCACCTTAACGGGACCAGGAGGTCTAGAACACGAAAATTTCACCTATTATCACGATTTTTTTTTTTTGCCAATAAAAATTAAAAATAAGATATTTCAACCTTTAGTGCTTATTAGCACATCAATTGAGCATATATAGGGTGGGTCTTGTAAAATTTGATTTTTGAATCGGCTATAAAAAAAACTAATCAATAGTTTTTCAAATTTTTTTTTTTATTTTAAAGATTAAACATTGTCATTTATGAATAAAAAAAAATATCGTTTAAATGACTGCCACGACTGGCTTTACAGTAGGCCATTCGATGAACCCAATTTTTAAGCACATTTTCTATTGTTTGGGCTCCAATTTCATGAATGGCAACTTCGATGTCGTATTTTAAAGCATCAGTCGTCTCTGGATGGTTCGCATAGCATTTGTCCTTAACGGCTCCCCACAAAAAATAGTCCAACGGGCTTAAGTCACAGCTTCGAGGCGGCCAATGGATATCGGAATTCAAAAACGGTAGCCAAAAGTTCTAGTGTAACTTTGGCAGTGTGACAAGTTGCACCGTCCTGTTGAAACCAAATGTCGTCCATGTCATCCTCTTCAATTTTTGGAAACAAAAACTCGTTGAGCATGTCACGGTAACGCTCGCCATTTACTGTAACCGCGGCTCCTCGCTCATTTTCGAAAAAAAATGACTCGATGATGCCGCCAGACCAAAAACCGCACCAAACAGTGACTCGTTGTGGATGCATTTGCTTCTCTACAGTAACGTGTGGACTTTCTGAGCCCCAAATCCGACAATTTTGCTTCTTGACGTAGCCACCGATGTGAAAATCAGAAAAGAAGAAGAAGACTCACCACTTTGGAAATAGGTTTTCAATATTTCCCAATTTTGCTCAAGCGTATAGCGTCCCATTTCGTAAATGTCAAACCTTTAAGTAAATTATGAACACATTTGACATGTCATTTGTGTTACCATTCTCAAAAAAATAGGTGGTTCAAAAAGCAAACGCTATATGGCCCACCCTGTAAAAAATGTTTCCTTTATTTTAAAAACAATATTTATTATTATAAAAATGTCGCTGAAGATGAGGTGATTTCCAGACTTCTGAAACAGAAAACGCAAGAAGATTCTTAATCAGAAAGAATGCTGGAACTGGAACAATCGAAAAAATTAAGAATTGACAAAATGGCGCGTTATTGAAAAAAAAGTTCGTAAAAACGGGTCTCTTTTCACTAGTATTTAGTGTAAAAAATAGGAAATTATTTAAGTATTGTAAAATTATGCTTTTAGTTCCGACGATAGCCATACGTGTTGTGAGCAACATATTCAAATTTCAAGTGATTTGGTTGAATATTTGAAAAATTCAAAAAATCGTTACGAGGTAAACGAGCTTAAACTTTGAGGTATAGGAGCGCGCGGACCGCTCTCTACCTAGTTAATGGGCTGTAGAGGCTATAATATTGGGAATTTCCGCATGAAATTCTCAGAGTATATTCTTAAGATACTATAGTTGGTTGGTTGGTTTAAGTGGTGATTCTTCCAGAATACAACTAGCGCTTTCTGCTCTAGTATGAGATCCTGTAAGTATTTTTTACATCGAATTACAAACAATTCCATACTATCGGTTGATAATTGACACTTTGTATTCTCACCCAAAATTCATGTCTTGCTTGCATGCTAGAGCGAAGGAGTACCAGTAAAATTACTTGTTGGGTGTTTGCGTTGTTGTCTGTCTGGTTCAGTTGATTTAATCACGTTTAAAAGGTGTCTGTGCTTGATAATAAAATACATTGTTTTATAAAAATATAGTTTCGAATATAGAAAGAAGGCTTATCAATGGTAAAAAGTGAAAATAAGAAAAATAAAAAATAACTTTGAAAATAATTGCAAATTATTTTAAAATACAATTTGAAATCCATAAAAAATAGTACCCAGACATACATCGCACGCTCTTCGAAAACTATTTATGAGGTATGGCACGTAAGTAGTAGTGGTATTAATATAGGATTGATAAGCATCTTACTAAAAGTTTACTAGTGATAGCAAATTCGCGCTGTAAACAGAGTCTAAGTCCATCCAGAGCGTGATTTACTATTTATAGAATACAATTTATATGTTATTATTGTTGCGTCACTATTAAAAAAAACATTAGAATACATGTAAAGTATAATAATTTTTTTTTTGTCTTTCATCATCGATATTTCTGCCTTAAAGAGAAGCCACCATAAAAGCTAAAATGCTGATGAAAGCTGAAATTTTGTTATATTAGCTTCATTAAATATTCTCTTTTTAAGAAATGATTTTTTCTCGCAAAAGGAGTTTATCTTCGATGAATTTGGCAAGGTGATTATTATCACCCACTTGGGTCTGTATTAACGGAACAATCAGGATAAGTATTTGATCATGGACAATAATCTCCAAAAATGTATGATGTATGTTTCATGAAGTTGCGACAACAAATCCAGGGAAATTGTTTTCCTCCCTTATAAATAAATGGTAGTTTGTGATATTCAGCTACATTTTTCTTCACTACAATCTTACACCCCTCATGCATCACTGTCTCCTTCTACTCTTCACTCGCTACTGACTCATCTCGCTCGAACAGCAATAAAACTGAATTTTGGAATAAAATAGTAATTCATTAAGGGCAATATTCAAATCGATGTGTATGCAGGCAGAGCAGGAGAGCATTGGCTAAAGTTAGTGAAACCTCACTTATGTAAGATGATTTCCAAGAAGATGGAAATAGTTTCGGAGGAAAAGCGCCATGTGTTGCCTGCGCTTTTAGAACGGTCTCATATGAACCAGTGAGTCATGTCGGACATAATGGCTTGCGAACTGGGCAGAACGTATGACAAGCCAAAAGTCTAAATATGCGACTTACGGTTAACGAGCGCAAAAAAGAAAGACGAAGGAGCATGGATGAGTGGAAAAATCGCTGGGACTTAGCGACAAAAGGGAGGTGGACACACAGACTAATCGGTAGCGCACAGACAAGGGTCGAGCGAAGACATGCGGAAACGGAATTCTACCTGACACAATTCCTGACGGAACATGGCTGCTTCAGAGAGTACCTTCATAGATTTGGTCATAATCACGCAATGGTGTGCTCCTTCTGCGGTAGCTCCGTTGAAAATATTCCCCATTCTTTTCCTGTTCAAGATATGTGTCTGAAGGGACGACTATAGAAACGATAGTTAAAGAAAGAGTTACGCCACGCAATATAGTAAAGCAATGTTGCAATTGATGTTGGTATGGGCCTGAAGAAAGACTGGTCCGCGAATACGCTAGAAGAGTTGCAGAAGAAAGAATGGCAGCGCAGCACAAAAAGCGGACAACTAAACAATGGAGAGTAGACCAATATGTGTGTGAAGAGACATAAATGGTCCAGCTTGGCATTGCAAAGCAATGCCTAATGGCGGTACCGCAGGGCAAAAGCAAAGCTAAAAAGGTCGAAGTTAAGGGTTTAGTACGATAATACGCACTACTGTGCGTGATCCCAAATGAGGTGTACTTTTAGCGAGCAATATGACTCGTGCATGTCGTCTAAAAAACAAGTAGGTACTAATTAGCTCAAAAAGTAATAACCGAATATCTGGAACATCTTACGCGCATTATGAAGATGATGAAAACTCAGATTTATTTCGTTTCTATCCATCGTTACTTTTCTAAAAGTAAATCAATCGATGGGAAGAGGGTGAGAAAAAGAGAGGCTGGGTACGAACTATTCGGGCTATATATAAAAATATATGAAATCTATGCATTTGCTAACTTTACTTTACTTTAACTTTTTTCGGCTTGAATAAGAAGTCTAGCTAGAAGAGCTAGGTGTTCTGTGCTTATACTAGGTTGTTCAATAAGTTTTGCGATTCGATAAGAAAAACACAATTTTATGGTTTGAAATGTCATTTATGTATTATTCAGTAGAGCCTTCTTGAACACCAATACACTTGTTTCAACGAGATTCCAATTTACAAATTCCACACCTAAAGTGAGAATCTGGAAGGGCATGAAAACGCTTTCCTTGCATGAATTTTGTTAGATCTGAAAAAAAGATGAAAGTGGCTAGGGGCCAAATCGCTTGATGCTCCAACGGTTCGAACTTAAATTTGTGGATTTTAGTCATTGTCAAAATCCTCTTGTGATGCGATGCATTGTCCTGATGAAAAATATTTTTTTCCTTTGCAAACTGGGTATTTTTTCATGAATTTTTTCCTGCAGCTGGTCGAAGAGATTGCAATAATATTTAGAATTTATTGGTTTACCAGTTTGCACGCAATCATCGCAAACAAAATTTCCTTCGCATTCCAAAAATATGTTGCTAACTCCTTCTTGGGCGATTTCCGGACACGAACTCTTTTCGAAGTCGAAGAACTTTTTAGCCTCTTCTTTTGATTTAGAATCATGGTGATAGACCCAAGTCTCGTCCATAGTGAAGAATCGATGCACAAAATCCACTTTATCCTCTCGAAAAAGCTCTAAATGTTGTATTCGAATGCGTGTTTGTTCCATTGTTAGCGACTGTGGCACCCATTGAGCACACAGCTTTCTGAAACCCAACACTTCAGCCAAAATATTACCTATACTGCTCAAAAAGATGCCTAGGGCTTCTACTAAAACTCCCTTAGGCACCCGGCGATTTTTCAATACGATATACTGTATTTTCCCACGATTTCTGGTGTTGTGGCTGTTTTGTGACGTACTTGTCGTGGATCGTCTTCAAGGCTTGTACGACCACGTTTGAATTCAATAACCCATCTTTCTACTGCACTACACTTTCAACATTCGCTCATATTTGCTTTTAAACCTTCCAAAAGTAAAAACTCAATCACTGCACAATACTTGACTTTTTATATTGTAGAAAATACTAACAAAAAAATATGTAGACTAGTAGCAATGCCCTTTCTTATCGAACCGCAAAACTTATTGAATAACCCAGTAATCACAATTGGCTAGAAAGTTGGAATTTACGTGCATTGGCATTCCGTCATGTGTCGGAAGCCGATTTAAGACTATCTTTGTCAGAGTTCGACTAATTTGGAAGGCAAACATATTAGAGATGCGCAAACATCGGTTAAATTTTATTATTAAAATTCTAACAATAAAAAGATGTACGAGGGGTGCCTTTTATATGTCGGGATTTGGCAACCTTGGAGTTGCAATCTGGCAACTGACAGCTGTATCGCAAAGTTTGACATTTTTTGGCTTTTATGTACTCAGAACGTTTTGAAATACCAGCGCTATTTGTGTTGTTTAGAGTAACTTAAAAGATTCTCGGTCCAAAAATGGAATTAAATCGTGAACATTTTCGTGCGATTATTTTTTACAACTTTCGACGTGGATTAACTGAGCAACATTGCATGGATGAACTTAATTCATTTTCTGGCGATGTAGCTCCATCAAGGACCAGTGTTTATCGATGGTATGGTGAATCCAATCGTGCTCGTAGTTCACTCCAAGACGAATTTCGTGAAGGTCGTCCAAAATCAGTTGTTGTTCCGAAAACCATTGATGCTGTGCGCGAACTGATATTGCAAGATCGTCATGTGACCTATCGTGAGGTTGAGACAATCTTAGGTATTAGTGGAACCAGCATACATTTAATATTGCATAAACATTTGACTGTCAAAAAAATTTGCTCGCGTTGGATCCCACACAATTTGTCAATCGCTCAAAAATAGGCTCGTGTCGAAGGAAATACTCAAAAGATACGATCGCGGGGCTTCGAAATACGTCTATGACATCGTGACAGGTGATGAATCATGGATTTACGCGTATGAGCCCGAAAGTGAACAGCAGTCGACTGTATGAGTGGTTCAAGATGAGCCAAATGCAACAAAAGTTGTTCGCGCACGAAGCACTTCCAAGCAAATGGTCGCCTGTTTTTTCGGAAAAACTGGACATGTCGCAACCGTACCACTAGAACAACGCAGAACAGTAAATTCTGAGTGGTACGCAACCATTTCTTTGCCAGTTGTCTTCCAAGAAATTAGGAAAACCAATCGCCATAGACGGATCACTCTTCACCAGGACAATGCGAGCTCTCACACATTGGCTCAAACAACTGCATTTTTGAGCACCCAAAACATCGAATTAATGGGTTATCCGCCGTATAGTCCTGACTTGGCACCGAATGACTTCTTTTTATTCCCGTACGTAAAAAACAAACTGAGAGGTTAACGTTTTTCGACACCTGAAGAAGAGGTACCTCATTCAGAGTGGCAAAAGTGCTTCGTCAATTGGTTCACACGAATGCAAAAGTGTATAGATCTTCATGGAGAATATTTTGAAAAACAATAAAGTGATTTTCGATGACTAAAATTTGTTTTTGTTCTCTAATCCCGACATATAAAAGGCACCCCTCGTATTAATATAAATATAACTGGCGCGCACATCCTTTGTTGGGTGTTTGACTCCTGCTCTAAATTGTGGTATGTATTCTCATGTTGCTCCACAAATGGAGGGGCCTACAGTTTTATGCCACCTTCGAATGGCAGATCCTTTTTTATAAGCAGGTTTTTGTAAGCAGAAATTCTTTTGGAAGTTTAGCAGGCAATGCAGGCCGCTGTTAGAAAAAAAACCTTTTCTATCATTTTGGAGTTTCATGCCGACAGTGGGTTTCAAACCAAGGCTCTATCAGTTGGCAGTGATGCACAAGCCCACCGCTTTCAATCTTCAATAACTTTTTTCGGAGATAAATGCTCCTAATTAACAAACAGCTTTATGTTTGAGTAATTTTGAGTCAAACAAAATATATTTTTTAGATAAAATTAATTACATCAAAAAGTATTGTTATTATTTTTCATTAATTTTGTTATTATTATTTTTTTTATTAATTTTCACTAAAATCAGTATATTTTTGAAATAAAATTATCATAATTAGATCATAAAGTATCGTTATATATTTTGCAGTCTCGAAAATCCTGTGGGCCCACCGGGATCACTATCTCGTCGTTCGTTAATACTCCAAGCGCCAGTTGATTTAGTTATTCTATATTAAGTAGCAGCGCTAAATATCAGCCCTATAAAAATGTCAAATTTAATCAAATTCATGCTAATTATGTTTTACTGCGCTTCCTTGCTCATGGTCGTCCACTTAAAAAATTCCACATTTTTATGATCACTGCTGTATGCCAATCCACTGCACATAAACTAAGGCATTTCACTTCACTTTCTTTCAAGTGCAAACCATCCGAAATTCTTTGATTGTTGTTGTTCTTCTTACATCCGTCTTCATTGCACATTGTATACATAAAATATTCTAATGGAAGGCCATACGTATACACTACAGAGAAGCTTGTAAGTGCCAAAGTGGTGCGCGTCTAGTGAATTTGGGGCCAGAACTAGTTTTCGATTATTTAATTTACACTAATAGCAATTTATCATTTTTTCATAGCATTTTTTTGCTATTAGTTTATTTCTCAAAAACATTGAGTTCATCCTCCCTGAGAATGATTAATGTACATCCTCGCTCGGACCGAGCGTGATAGTCCCCATTCGCATTGCCTCAAAGGAAGAGTGGACGGGGATCAACATTTGAGGGCAGCTGGTGGGTGAAGCTCTTCAAAAATGCCTCGAAGTTGGTTGGAAGCGCAGATGAAGGAGCACTCCGTGTGGAGTTTTCCATCAAACTGAAATTTAGGCTATCAGGGACCACTACAGTAAATTCCGAGCGGAGCTAGCCACCTTGAAACAGGCAGCGGATTGTTTGTTGACTTGTGTAATAACTTTTAAGGAAGTAAACACCTACTACGACAGCCAAGCAGCAATTAGGGTCTGGGTTCGATGATGCTTGAAACTAGTTGGGAAATGCCTAAATTCGTTCTTGGGTATTTGGGTCACAGGTACATGGCGGGGAACTACTGGGCGGTTGCGCTTACTAGTCAGGGGACCCGTGAGCCGACATAGACGGCGACCACGAGCTAATTAGCGGTGACGTCAGGATCAAGATGAAATGCAGTAAGAAAAAGTACACACCACGCAGGTATAAGCGACTCAACGTCCAGCTGCTGCGCGAGCCTGCGACCAAAAAATAGACAACTAGCGCCATTCGCGAGAAACTGCCCACCAACCACAACAACTCTGATTGGGAAGCTACAAACGCCACGCTCAGGCAGATTGCTCAGGAAAAACTTGGCACAATAAAGACCACCAACAGCAAACCATGGATCTCTAACACCACTTGGAAACGAACTTAAAAGACAATTTATCAGCGATG